>NC_056725.1:83996171-84198671 GCF_019279795.1 Protopterus annectens | reverse complement strand
AAAAGGGCCTCACTGAGACAGATACCTGGTGTCAAAGCCATGGCCTGAAGCTCAATGCCAAAAAGTGTATTGTCATCCCCTTTGGTAAAAACTCTGTACCCATGAGCTACCACATAGCTGGCAGTCTACTTAATGCAGAAAATGTGATGAGACCTTGGGACACAGGTGGACAGTAGTCTCTCCTTTGATAATCACATCGCCACAGTGGTCAGGAAATCCTTCTACGTGGCTCATCTCATCACAAAAGGATTCTCATCCAGAAAAAAAGAGGTCATTGTTCCCCTCTACTCATCAATCATTATAGAGTACACTGCCCCTTTTGGTATGTACCTCACAAGACATCTACAACAACTGGAAAGACCACAGATATACCTCACAAAGAGGATTACTGGCCTCAAACAGATGCCCTATGCAGACCGTCTCAAAAAACTACAGCTTTACTCCATCACATATTGCCTACTCAGGGGCGATCTCTGCCTAACATACAAAGCCATGTCAAACCCAGAGCTGTTGCACATGCTCCACTTAAAGAAATCCCAATCCCTCCAAGCTACATGCTCTAGGGGCCTAAACCTTGTCACCACAATAAACAGAACATGCTGGAGGGATAGATTTCTGTCCCACAGACTTCCTATTCTCTGGAACAGACTACCTATCTATGTCAAACAGAGCTCCTCATTAGCACTCTTCAAGAAAAATCTTGATGATTGGATGGGAAATGGGAAATTCACCCCGGGGATCACTTCTGTGGCTCTGCTCGACAGGGGCACAGGAAAATTATTTTCTTGGGTGGCGAAAGCCAGGGTACATTTTTTGGCTAGGCTTGTATGGGCCCTAGGGCCGATAGCCTAGTACCTACCTATGAACCTATATATATATATATATATATATATATATATATATATATATATATATATATATGCACACATATATGCATATCCCTTGTACTATCTATCTAGCTATCACCTATATCTAAATCTATAGGTCAGTAAGAGTTGTGGCATGCTCCTACAGAGAATGAAAGAAATTCTTGGTCTGTCTGTTCTACCAATCCCTGCCAAAGCCAGTGCTTGCTGGCCATACTGCTCTGCTGTTCTAAATGACAGCTTTAAATCAAAATAGAGTGGAGCCAGTTTATCAGTGCTTTGCAGGGGGCTGTACCTTTCTGCAGCCCCTAATGAATGAGGGATGCACCCACACCCGCAGTATCTAACTACACCATGTCTGAAGTTACACCAACTTAGAAAAAAGGGCATCAATTTACATGCTTTTTGTCACCCAGGTGGTATAAGCTCCGAAATAGTATATTTAGAGACTGGGGCATTGGGGAAACAGGGAGTACAGCACCATCCAAAAATGGTAAATCTTCTCTAATTTATTTTTGTTGTACAGCTGACAGGACTCTGAGACAGAGTAGTCAGTATGCCATTTAACATATATCAGCTCCTCTGCACGACTGCAGTTGTATGAATTATCTGCACTTTTGATGTGTGGAATTATTTTGACAAATTTGACTTGTCCATGTTGCTGTCAGTAGATTATGTATTTATTTTTCTTTTATTTACTGAATTTGTTTACCAGGAGAGTTCAAATGGATCATGCAAGATCCTTTTCAGTGGAGACCTGGGGAGAAAGCTCCACAGTAGTATTAAGTGACAAGATCAAGTGACATTGAGGTAGAAAGTTCAAATAATAAATGACATAGATTCACAAATACATAATCAAGGAAACCAATCATGGGATAAAATGTAAAAGATAGCAGTAAATGCAGATGGCACATGTAAACAAGTTTTGCACATTAAAAAATATGAGTGACATTGCATAAAAAATGTGACAAAACATCCTAAGATAGGGAAAATGTTTGATAAAACCTCTTAAGATGCAAACAGTTTTTGTGAGAGATTTATGCATTTTTGTGCAGCAGGCTCCTAAGGAGAGAAACAGAGTGAAAGAAAGGAGAGCTAGTGAAGAAGAGACAGTGGGAGTGTAGGAAGGTGCTAGGACCGAAACATTAGAGAAGCAAAAAGGTGAGTTTAGGTTGTAATTAATATCAGAGGTGAGAAAGGATGAGTGAATGTCGCATAAGATGTTTTTCCCAATAACTTTTATTTGCAGGGATATTTCATGTTTACAATGCAACATATTATCACTTTACAAGTAAAAAAAAGAACAAATGATATACGTTGTTGATAGCAGGAGAGGTGAAAGGCTAGGAAAAGGTTTAAAGTAACTTTAGCAAAAATGACCTAAAGAAAAACTAAGTACAGGCAGAGCAGTGAGAACCAATACTGTTGGGACACTGAAGGTGTTTTTGTACTCTAAATCTGCCACATAGTGAACATTCAGAGTTCAGATCACAATTGTTTTATTTCTTTTGTTAGCTTAGATAGTGAGGGAGCAGGCAAGCATGTCAACAGAGGAGTATGGTAAACTGACAAGGAGCCAATTGGCTGAAATGCGCCAGGCTAAAGGACTGATGCATGTAGAAACCTGACTAAGGCAGACATGATTGCAGCTTTGGTCACAGCTGCATCAGAAAATAGCAACCAGGAGGACAATCAGACTGGCCGTGGAGATGTACAACACTCAGGGAATGGACAGTTCAACCTTTGTGCAGAGGACTTAAAAATCTATCTGAGCTAAAGAGACTTGAGTTGGAGGCCAGGCATTTGGAAATAGAAGTTGAGGAGAAGGAGAGGCAGAGGCAACATGAAAAGGAGATGCTGACTCTGCCAGAGTCATGGAGGTAATGGGTAAGGGAGTAACCAGACCCCAGAAGCACAAAAGGTCAGTACATTTATTCCACAGTTTACAGAGGGGGATAATGTTGATAGTTTCATTCATATGTTTGAGAGAGTATGTAAACAGTATGATGCTGACCAAAGGCTCTGGGTATGGTTCCTGACCCCCTTACTCTATGGTAAAGCTGTAAATGTACTTTCCAAACTGTCTGATCATGACTTTTTAAACTATAATGCTGTAAAGAATTGTCTGTTAGAATTTTTTAACCTAACACCTGAAACTTATAGGAAAAAGTTTTGTGAGCATAGACGCAAGGCAGATGAAATTGTGTGTGAATATGTTGCTGAGCTAAGCACTTCTTTTCATATATGGGTGAATGGATGTCAGGTCACCAATTTGGAAGGGCTGGCAGACCTTTTGGTGAGAGAACAAGCCCTTAGCACTTTGCCTGAGGACATGAGGATCTGGTTAGCTGATAGACAATGTGCTACTTCAGATGAGTTGGGGGAGAAGGGAGACCTATACCTAGCAAGCAGGGCATCCCTACACAGGAAAGGGACATCCAGTGCTGCTCATGGGCCTAAGGGAACCCATGATGGGCAACCCAGACTGCCCCAACAGAATCTGCCAGTAGCAGGGGAAGGCACTAGTCCAGGTACACATCCAGGACCTAGGGTTAAATGCTTTGAATGCAACCAGTGAGGCCATGTGGCATATAGATGTCCATGGAGGCAAGGTGGGGAACATAAGGTGAGGGAGCCAGTAAGTGGGAAAGACAAAATGCCAACAGTAGGTTGTCTTGAGACAACGGGGGTACCAAACTACCATCCTACAGATGTCCTAATAGGGAAGGATTTTGATGAGGCAGTTGCATGTGTTTATGCAGTTGCATGCAGTCAAGTTTGGAGACAAGCATGTGGGTCTTGTTGCCTGGGGGAGACCCAGATAGACTGCATGCTTGCAGCCAGGACTGGTGAGGTGGTTACTTCAGGGAGGGAGCTACCCTATAGCAGTGAGACTGAAGGTGAGCCACAACTGCTTGTTGAAACTCATGTTCCCTTGGACAGAATGACTGCAAAGGTAGAGGTGAGTAGTAGTACCAAGGCTGACAGTGAGGCACCGCTGTTAGTGGATGCCAGACTTCCTGTGGAAGGGGAGCTGGGAAGGGCTATAAAGAGAGAGTTGAGACAGGCTCAGCTCTCAGGCCCTACATTACAAGTCCTGAGGCAGGTAGCTAGTGAGGCACCTGATTCTCAAGGGAAGGGGAATCTGTATACTGGAACAAAGGGTTACTGTACAGAGAGTGGACCCTGAGGAAGGGCTAGAAGGTGAGAGGATACAGCAGTTGGTAGTGCCTAGAACCTACTGTCTGGCACTTCTAGCCATAGCCCATGAAATTCCCTTTGCAGGTCATATGGGCATAAATCATACAAAGAGAAGTATTATGCAGAACTTCTATTGGCCTGGGATTTCTAGAGATTTAACAGGGTATTGCAGGACCTGTGAGCAGTCCCAAAAGGAAGGCAAAGCAGGAGACAAGGTGAAAGCTCCTTTGATGCCTTTGTCTGTCATTGAGGAGCCATTTCAGAGGGTAGGTATGGATATTGTGGGGACTCTGAGTACCCCAAGTTCCACAGGGAAAACAGATATCCTAGTGGTAGTAGATTATGCTGCAAGATACCCTGAGGCAGTAGCTTTGTTCTCCATTGAGGTGGAAAAGTTGGCAAGTGCTTTGTTAGAGATTTTCAGCAGGGTAGGTTTCCCAAAAGAAATACTGACTGACAGAGGTGCCAATTTCATGTCAGACCTGCTGGCATGTCTGTGGAAGTACTGTGGGGTGAAGCACCTGAAGACCACCCCCTACCATCCCCAGACTAATGGTCTTGTTGAGAGGTTAAACTCTACACTCAAGTCCAAACTACTGGCATTTGCAGACCAGTTTAAGAGGGAGTGCGACAAATATTTGCCCCATCTGTTGTTTGCTTACAGAAAGGTTCCCCAGGAATCCACAAGCTTTTTACCCTTTGACTTGTGTGGGTATAGGGTGAGGGGGCCTCTAGACTTAATTTGTGATGAGTGAGTGGTGAGTGTGAATCTCACAAGGAGTCTGTTGTGGCATATGTCCTAAACCTCAGGACAAGGCTCTGGGAACTCATGGGCATGGCCCAGAAGAACCTCCCAGAAGCCCAACAACAGAAAAAGGTATGGTATGGCAGGAATACTCAAGCTAGAGAGTATGCTGTAGGGCAGCAGGTAATGGTTTTCATTCCTGTCAGACACAATAAGCTGCAGCTTGGGAGGGACTCTACAAGGTGGTAGGCAGGAGGCAGGAGAACAAATTGTACCATGTTAACATGATGAAACCTTACCATGATAGGAAGGCCATTTTGTTCTAAGTATTTGCAGTGGATTGCAGGAGTCTGAGGGAGATATGTTGACTGATCTACTCAGTGAGGCTCAGACTGACACCTCAATGGAAGGGGTAGGAATGTCCCAGCAGCTATCTCCTACCCAGGTTTGAGAAATCGGGGCAGTGTTACAGGAGTTTGGGGACATGTTCACTGGGAAACCAGGGTGCACCCACCTGGTGCAGCACCAGGTGGATACAGGAGTCCAAAGGCCTATTAAGCAGGCCCCTTATAGGGTGTCTGAGAGAGTCAAACAGACTCTGAGGGAGGAGATACAAGAAATGTTGGAACTAGGGGTAATTTAAGAGTTCAACAGTCCCTTGGTCTCCCCAGTGGTGCTGGTGCCAAAGAAGGATGGCAGCACCAGGTTCTGTGTGGATTACAGGAAATTAAATAGTCACACAGAGTCAGATGCTTACCCCATGCCTAGGACAGATGAGGCCCTAGAGCAGCTGGGAGGGGCTAAGTATCTTACCACCATTGATCTTACCAAGGGTTACTGGCAGGTTACCTTGACTCCCAGTGCTAGAGATAGGTCAGTCTTTGTGACTCCATTTGGCTTGTATGAGTTCACAAAGATGCCTTTTGTGATGAAAATGCCCCAGCAACTTTCCAGAGGCTAGCAGATCATATCCTAGCAGGAGCAGGAGGGTTTGCCCTTGCTTACCTAGATGATACTGCCATCTACAGCCATGCCTGACAAGAGCATGTTCAGCATGTTAGGGAGATGATAGGCAGACTATAGAGGGCAGGGTTGACCATTAAACCCAGAAAATGTCAGGTGAATATGGCAGATGTCTCCTACCTGGGACATAGAGTGGGGAGTGGTAAGATCAGGCCAGAACCTGACAAAGTGGAAGCCATTCAGGCATGGACTGCACCTGTTACCAAAAAGTAGGTGAGGGCATTCTCAGGGACAGCAGGGTACTACAGAACATTTGTCCCCAGTTATACTACTATAGCTGTTCCCCTCACAGACCTGACAAGGAAAAAATGAGCCAGATAAGGTAGTGTGGACCATAGTATGCGAGCAGGCATTCCAGAAGCTTAAAGAAGCTTTAGGAGGACCCCTGTGTTAGCCAGGCCAGATTACATCAAAGAATGTGTTGTATAGGTGGATGCTTCAAACCATGGGGTGGGGGCTGTACTTAGCCAGATTTCTTCAGAGAGAGAAGATCATCAAGTGGTTTATCTCAGTCATGGGCTTCAACCCAGGGAGGAATGTTATGCAGCTGTAGAAAAAGAATGTCTAGCCATAGTGTGGGCACTGCAGAAACTTCAGCCTCATCTGTATGGAAGAAAATTCACTGTAGTTACAGATCACAATCCCCTAACATGGTTACATTAAGCCAGCCAGCAAAATGCCAAGTTGCTAAGGTGGAACCTAGGGTTGCAAGCATATATGTCAGTGCAGCACCACAGTGGGATTAGCAATGCCAATGTTGATGGGGTCTCAAGACAGGGAATGGGTTAAGGTATACCCAGATAGACTCAATCCTCTCAAGCAACATTTCTCAAGGGACACTTGAAAAACTAGCTTGAGTTCTCGGGGGGGGGGGTGAAAAACTGAGGGGCTGCCAGTCAAGCCAGATAGAATTTTGTAGATAATTCTATGTCATTGTAAATATTAATATGATCCACAGGCTTGTTTTACAAATGTAAAGGGAACTACATATTATGATTAAACTATATGTTGTACTGAGCTACATAAATGTAACCACAGTGCACTCTGCTGGAAAAAAGCTGTTAAGTAAAGAGTTTTACAACTGTGTTTGATCTCAAGCTCTGAGACATGATGTCTGGTCTAGGAAATTCTTTCTATTGTTTTAAGACAGAGATAATTACTACATTTTACATGTAAAGTGTCCTTTATTGTTGTAGCATCCTGGCAGGTGCAAGATTACAAAGATATGTAAAATTTTAAGTTCTGTGAGCCTGGGAAACTTCAGCAGAGGTATCAAGAATGATGTAATCTGAAATGACTCAGCAGTACTGTGTATTATCAATTTGGGGTTATCTCAAAAAGAAAGAAGAGCACTTCTGTATCTTGTCTTGGATCTAGTAAGAACATCTACTCACCAGTACTTGCTTGCTCTATATGTAAGTAGTATTTAGAACAGTGATTTATCTTAGAGTTAGATAGGAATTTAGCCTAATTAGTCTAGCTGTTTTCTATATTTGTCAGACTATCCTACAATATTGTTTTAAAGTATTTCCTGTGATTTCTGAACTCTGTAATGTCATTGTGGTGAAGTAATAAGTATTGGCTTGTGTTTTTATTATTTATTATTAAATATTTTTAAACATTTCAACTGTGGCTGTTTTGTGTAGAGATAATTTAAGCTTTAGAGTACTTGCATGTATTTGGTGATACTATATAAGCCACTCTAATAGCCTTAAAACTTCTGGTCACACTTACTATTTGGATAGCAGTAATATTGCACAGTAAATGTGGACACCCATTGGTAAGGGCTTTATAGTAGCTGATAGTGGTTGGTGGCATTCGGTACTACTTTATAGTCTGGGTAGAAAGGGGCATAGCTGAAAAACCTGTGCCAGCCTTCTCCAGGAGTGTTGGTGTGTTTGTATATAAATCAAATCCCAAAGTGTGTGTGTCAGCTACTTAGGCAAGGACACAAAGCACTGGTTAGACAGAGAGTGTGCTAGAGGTTTTGACTTGACCATTAGGCTGAGATCTGAACTCTATAGCTGTGCCAGTGGGGAGTCTTATTGGTGATCTGGAAAGAAAGGGAGAAACCAGCCCTGGACTGATTTTTTATTTATTTATTTAATATTTTTTAACTGGGAAAGTCTGACTTGGAATGAAGCCAATTTTCAGCGGAGGCCTGGGGAGAAATGTTTCAGATGCATGTCTTTGTAATGTGGAAGGAAACCGGTGCACCTGGAGAAAACCCACGAATGCAGGGAGGACATGCAGTCTCCACACAGAAGGCACCCTAGCCGAGATTTGAACCAGAGAACCTCTTGCTGTGAGGCGACAACACTACTGCTGCACCACTGCACCATCCATGATTGTTATCTCTGTGAGCTCTTAAGGGAAATTGTACTTCACTGTGTGAGTACTTGTTATCCTCCCAATGTGGACACCCCTTACTGGTGCTAGTGGTGAGGATTGAGGCTCCTTGATTACTGGGCCAGTGCACGGATATCACACTTCTCTCATCCCCCCTTATCCGATATTTTAAACACCTGCATTATACCTACACATTTAAACAATGACCTAGGTAGACATACATTAATAGAAAAGGAAATAAAACATAATAACATTTTACACTATTTTCATGCATTACACATATGCTTTCTTTCTACAAATTATCATTCACTGTAACATTACATAAATTGCTCAATTCCTGTTTTCTCTCTCCTTCATCTGAATATTATCCTTAATGGATTGTTCCCGTAAATTCTATTTATTTTTATGTAATTTGCTGCTTTTTTTTCCTAGAGATCCCACCACCAGTTCTTTTATCCCCATTACAACATTCGATACTTCAGTTTCAACTGGTTTATATTTTGATTTCCATTTTCTAGTAATATTTTTTGGCAACCAAAAGCAAGCCATCTTACAAAGTCTGGGCAATTCAGACCCTATAGCCCAGCTCAAAGTAACTATTTCCATTGTTACAACCATTTGGACCCCCAACATTTCTAGAAAATATTCTGTAGTGAATTTTTAAAATCTGTCTTTTTGTTACACTCCAAAAAAAAACATGTTCCCGGTTGCCTGTCTCTTTCTAATTACACTTCCAACGCAAGTAATCTACCAGAAGAAAATATTTCTTAAGTCTGCTTGGGGTATAAAAATACCTGTGCAAACATTGTCAAGCAAAAATCCTATACCCTCTGGACTTTTTTGCATATTTGGGAGTCATACAGATGTCCTCCCATTGTTCATTTGCACATTGCTTTTCCATAATCTCTTCTGAATCTTTTTTGTCCCACTCTGATTTATTCTTGTAGTTATCATGTAATATTTTATATGCCCTACTAATTATTCATTTCTAACAACCGCTTCTGTTCTAGACTCAAATAAAAACTCTACCAGAGCTGTTTTTCACTTAGCACTCTCCTATCTTTTTCTCTTTACCTTTACACTGTACTCAATCACCAATAGAAATTGCAGTTTCTAACCTGCAGTCTAAACTTCTGTTTGGCCTCATTCCACTCTGTTATCTTTAACTAGACAGTGATCCTGGAAAGAGTCTTAAAATTGTCCATGTGGATCAGTGCTCTATCCTAGTTAACAAATAATATAAAATAAATTATTGTTAAATTTCCGTATGTTGTAGGACTACTGTTATGTAAATCAAATTAAATTACCTTAAAGAAGAAGGTAAAATTATTTGATAAAGTCTTTCAATGGCAAAATATGAACAAATCCCACAATATGTGACTGCTGCATAAAAATGAGCTATCTATATTTCGTAAAAACAAACTGCAAGCAATGAAATAGCTATTTCAGTGTAATAGTGAAGCTAAGTTGGGTTTTATATTATTTAAGAGGAATAAAGAATAAAAATATAAGGGTTTCTCAGCCACCAGCAACATTCTTATAAAAAGAAAGAAAGAAACTGTGCTATTAACAAGAATGAAAAAATAGTAACAGTATATATATATATATATAAATCAGTTTTATATACACACATATATATATATATATATATATATATATATATATATATATATATATATATATATATATATATATATATATATGGTTATATTAGTTAATATGGTGAAACACATAAAACTACATCTGCAGCACTGATCTGAATGCAACAGAGTACTTCCCTGATAGGAAAAAAAAAGCATAAAGCAATGATATAGGTCATCTCCAAGCACACCATGTATCACCACCCCCTGAAGTAACAGTCCCTAGTTCTTAGACCATTACTCCAAAGAACTATGGAAGCAAATACATATCAAAATATATTTATCTTAAAGACAAATCTTTAGGCTAAAGAGATAGTGCCAGTATACATTTGCATATGGAGACAGAAGTACATAATCAGGAAAAAGAGAAAAACTAGTCATTCCCTACAATGACATTATTGCTGTCTATCATTCTCAGATCATCTAGCCACACCTAATTCCACCCCCACACATTACTCCCAAGAATAAGTTCTCAGCACACTATCTAAGGCCAAGAACACTATATCTATGGGGTCCAGATAACATACCAGGCTGCCTACTGGCCAGCTTAAAGCATAACTTGTCCCGTCTTCTACTGATGGTATTTAATATCAGCCTCAAAACAGGATTTGTGCCAGATGAATGGGAAATAGCAACAGTCATTCACTTGCACAAAGGTGGGGATTCAACAGACCTGGGTAATTACAGACCCATCAGCCTGACCAGCCTCATCTGTAATACTATGGAAAGGATCATTATGGAATTAGTATCTAAGGACATAGGTAACTTGTAGGCTCTCGACCCAACCCATTTCAAATTTGTCAAGGACAGGTCCTGCCTACTTAACCTGGTTGACTTCTTTAATAAAGTTGCTGAAGCAACAGACAAGGGCAAAACAGTACATACCGCATATGCAGACCTTGCAAAAACATTCAACACCATCCCATCCTCAGGTATCATAGATAAACTCTCCCAGCTAAATGTCAATCCCTATGCAACTCCTTGGTTAGCAAATTGGTTCCAAATAGAACACAAAAAGTTAGGGTGGGTGGCTCTATCTCCTTTAAGAAACCTGTCACAAAACACTGGTTTGCCCCACAGTTTTGTCCTTGGACTACTCCTCTTTGGCGTTTCCTTCCCGGCAGTCAAAGCTAACGTTAAGGCTTTTATTTCTATGTGAGTGGCCTTCTGACAACATCAGTGCTGGAATGTCCTTATCTCAGTATCTAAGTGTCATTGGTTTAATGGTCAGGCACTAACTGACCCATTGCTAGAGAACTGCTATGGTTTTTAGCTATGTCCTTCACAAGGTGTGGCTCAGGGCATTTCAGCTGGCTTAACACCTCCCCTAACAACTTGATAAAATGCAACAATACACAATAGGTGTTGCGATTCTGCTCCTACATATTAGAGTATGCTATCACCAGCTTGGTAAAGCAAAGCACATGTCCCCAAGAGTTTTCAGTTTTGTCTTCAAACTTATTGATTTTGCTTTGCAGTCCCTTGTATCAATCCCTACAATATATTTCTTGATTGTTTTATATTGTTTAAATAATGAGTGTCTTACCTAAGTTTCTACATTGTGTGATAAGTATTAGGCCCCTCTGTGATGAAAGCTGAAATTAAGTTTTTTGGAACAGCTAGATACTTGAGAAAATGGTCTTTGGACACAGAATTAACAAACCAGTCAGTTTGCTTTTATTCCTCTCACTTCTTGTAAGTCTGTAGTATTAAAGTAAAAATCTACCCTTGCCATTGTTAGTTGGCTATTTTTACACTGTTTTGCTTTTCTCATGTTGTTGTAAGTCCTGTTCTAAGGTGCTTCCTGCTATTAACTGCCATCCCCTTAACTACAGTAACCCAGTGCTGCATATAATACCGGGTGCATGAGCAAAACACTTCCACCATATGCCTCAGCCTCTTGAGCAAAAAAATCTGGACAAAGTCATAAATATGGGGGAGGGGGCAAAGACCTAAAAATAGAGGTCCTTTTTAAATATTGTTCTTACAAACTTAGAAAATTGATAGAATAACAGGTTTTGCATTTGCGCAATTTTTCTGAAGGGTATACAGTCTGAAACTCAAATGTCTGTCATTATTTTCTGACTTCAACCCTCAATGATTTATCAATGATTTGCCAGAAAACAACTATTTTATTGGAAATAGACAAAAAACATAAGGCAAAAATCTGTACAGTTGAGAGGTATGACCCTCACACTAGTGTTAATGCAGTGATTTACTACTTTTGCAGTTCCATGGCATACAGAGATGAAGCTCTGACTCTGACCGGATGACCCTGGTTTCAATAATTGTTCAGGCAGCAGAGGAGGCAGTGTGGAGAAGAAAAGAGCATTTTGGGGGAAGTCTGCTCACTTCTCTCAGGGAGGAGGTGACATGGGATGTACTGAGGTGCATCTAATCCCTGTTTCTGCTGGAGACTGACAGACAAAATGAGCAGCACTAGCCAGGTAGCATGGAGGTGGAACTTTAAGGTGCATGTATCAGCAAGGACACTGGTTACATCTCTGCCTCTGGCAATGCCCCATTGCATGCCAATGTGTACCGAAAAAAAAAACAGTATATCAGGGAGCTGGGTAGACTCTCAAGAAAAACAGATAGACATACTATGACAGCCTCTTGTGTTTGTGATATCTAAGGCCTAATGACCATGACATTTACTTCTTCTGCTCTACTGTGATGAAACCCACCCAGTTAATGATGAGGATGTGCTCCAGTTGTGGTAGCCTGAAGAAGAACAGGGAATTTGAATGAGCAGAGGAAACCTTGCCAAGTGGAAACTAATTGCATAAAAGTGGTAGTATGAATCACCATAAGACTTCACAACTTAAGCTTGGGTCTCTGAAATTAACTCTAACAGTGGGAGAACAGAACTGAAACAAAATGCATTGCTACAATCACCACAGAATGTCCTCTGACATACAAGCAAGTCTTACTTTTTTAAAGTCTTCATTAGTAGTTAAGGGTTAGAGAAGAGAGGAAATTGATTATGATAATTCACTAATTGGTGATCACATTTTTTTTTTCAAATATTTGCATTCTTTTTGCCTCCCTGTCAGCTGGTCACCACCCTGCTCATACAGATTGCAGGCTATTCATTTCTCCATAAAGAAGAAGCCATGCTCTTTGTCTGGGATAAGATTTGATTGCAGAAGCATGATCCAGACAGGCATGAGGGTCATTCGTGTCTTACCTCACCTGATTACCTCAGTCATACTGTAGGATGGGAATTGCCCATATCCCAGTGGCTTAATGGTCTTGTTATACCACCACCCCCTGGTTGGAGTCTCACTGTTTGAATGGTCAGGCCTTAACTGTTTCAGGGCTAGAGAACTGCTATATTTTTTAGCTATGTCTTTCACAAGGTGGAGCTCAGGGGCATTTCTGCCAGCCTAACACCTCTCCTGACAGCTTGACATGTGCACAGTGTCACTGTAGAGGCTGTACTTCTGCTCCTACACAGTAGATGCTACTATCACCAGCTTGGTAAAGCAAAGCACATGCCCCAGATCACAGTGCTGTGTACCAGTCATCTGTCTCTGACAGTTTTCTGCAGCAATCAGACAGCCTCACCTCTGGATGGGTGAGCCACGTTGACCACTCACTTCTACCATTCCTCCCTTAGTTTCTGTAGTGTTCAAGCTGTTACTTAAGCATGGATCATCTGGGTCCTAGTCGAGGCTTCCTTGCCCACTCCTCAGAGATGGACACAGCTGATTGCACATCTTCAGAGTGTTACAGAACAAGTGCTTGAAATAATTAGGACTATAAACTCAGTCACCACTGTGCTGTAGCTGCTAAACCCACATGAACTCTAAATATTCTTTTTTTAACAAGAAACATCTCTATTAAATTATCACTTATGACATAGGCAATCATGCATTTATATGAATAAAAGCAAACCATATTGATATAATTTTAGTTGCAAGCTTTGTACATCAGAAACCATACTGACATACTTAATAGTACTAGCTCTCACATAATGGAGGTACATTTTCTTCAGGCTATTATTTTCAAGTTTTCATAGGAGCAGTACAAAGTTTGGCCACTGTGTGGCACTGCTGCCAAACAGCTCTCTTCTTCATCTTAACCACCTTTACTATACACCTCCTTTAACCGTCTTCTTGTCATTTGCTGCCCAGCTTCACTACTTACCACATGTATTAGAAACCATACTCAAATGCATTTCTGTGTATTTTGTAAATAGTTGAACTGTATTAGGTCCAGAGGTCTTTTATTCTATATGGCACAGTGCTAGAGTCTACCCAGAGGTCTCTAGTACTGCTCTGCATTATTCATGACTAAATGATATTGTTAAATATTCACTACATCATGTATATCACATTTACCTACATATTCTACTGTAATTATATGATCCATATAACTATTTTTATCAGGTGTATTTTATCATTATATATTTTCTTATGTGTAGCTTTTCCCCCTGGCCTCCATTGAAAATGGGCTTTGCCCAGTTGGACTTTCCTGATAAACAATAGCAAATAAATAAACAAATACACAAATAAATAAAATGTTATCACTTACTACCTCTGCTATACATGTTTTTTTTTTTTTTTTTACAAGTTTGTGGTCAGCATAATCTTTCAGGGATGATCTAATGCTGTTTCCGTATTCTCGTGCAACTAAAAAACTTAACTGCACTACTTATCCTCAAATCACTGTTAAGTTGTCACTTAATACCTGATCAAGTCCCAGCAAAACCAAGCTTCAAGTCCAAAACTCCATTAACAAAGGCACAAACTTAGCATTTTGAGTGCAGACAATATAAGAAACACATTTAGTTCTTTAGTTCTTCAGAAGCCTGTTGCACACCTCAAAAATTTGAGAAAGTCACTGAACCTTGTTAAATCTCACTTTTGCATTGCTTTACAATCTGCCCTACTTAATTCAGCCTACACATAAACCAAAGCTAGAAAAATTAGGTGCACCTTGACTGGAACTTCTTCCAACAAAACTGAGCAGAAAACAATTAAGACAGAAAATCATGTCTTATTTGTATTGCTTTACTTTGTAGACCAGTTTTGGTGCAAACTGATGACCTCTTAATTATCTGAGAAATTTGGTAGGAGTATAACACTGGTTGTCATTAAAAGGAATAGCTAAAAGGATTCTACTAGGAATAGCTAAAATGATTCTACTATGTCTTTTTCAATCAAATCAGATGTGGCTCTGTATGAACAAAACACACTTGTCAACGTTTCAGCCTGGCAAAAAGTATTTTTGTTGAGGGTAAGCTCCCCTGCACCCACCCCTCACTTATATATACATTAACATCATTATTGTACAATTATGAAGAAAACTGAATAGCCCATAAACTTGCAAGTGTACAAACATAAATTGTGCTGGGTGTTATTTCCCATAGAGAAGAGTTAATGAGTTGCTGATTGGAGTAGTGTACTCACCAGTTGAAACTTCATTCAGTCTGCATTTGGCCAAGTGTAGAGAAATTAGCTTCTCTGAAGAGAGACCTGCTGTTACTCTTCTCATTCCATCCTGTCCTGTTCCTGTTGTGTTGTTAAACTCAGTCACTCTTGCTTGTTCTTCCATTATGCTGCTGACTCTGACACAACCATGTATGCCTTGCTCACGTCTAGAAGCTGCTGATTTCAAGGCCCATGCAGATGACCATAGTTTTTTTATTTATTTATTTATTTATTTATTTAACATTTGCTGACCAGGAAAGTCCGACTAGGTTCCACAGATCCTGTTTTCAGCGGAGACCCGGGGAGAAATGCTCCAGAAGCATGTCTTTAGTTACTGCTTTTACTGCACCATTAACTGCCACTTTTACTTTAAGGTAGAGTTTACTGGAAAATAAGTATTACAGGTTTTAGTCAGGTGTAAGTTTGTTTCTTAAGAAGCATCATAAAGGCCTGTCTCACTGTAAATAAATCAACTGTTGTCAAACAGAATATTTGGCTGAGTGTATACTAAGGTATGATAGGTCATATTTTAACTACATTATACAAAGAGGGTATACATTGTGTAGCAGAGTGAACCACAGAGGTAAGACTGTTGAGGAGTGTAGATGGGGATACGTGGGTGCAGTATGATAGATGTGGACTGGTAGTGTGACTGATTTGCAGGAGGCCTGGATATGGAGTATGTAGAGTAAAGGAGGGAGACTGAGAAAAATGCATGGGATCTCCAGAGGATGGTGTGGAAATCAGGGCACGTGATTATGTAGAAATGACAAACAGCAAGAAATTAAGAGGAAGAAATAGTCTGAGGCAGTCCCTGTGGAGCAAGATGGAGTGGGGCATCAATCACAGAGGGACAGACAAGTGCAAAATAGATGGAGACGTGCTGGCAGATGAAAAATGACAGCCAAGAATAATGAAAGGACAGGAGAGTAAGAAAAGAGGCCAAGAGAGGGGTATTCATTATGGGGACAGAGCAAAGACCAAATAGATATGATGAGAAGGACCAAAGGAAAGAGCAGCAGAAGGAGGAGAAAATTGAAGGGAGTCAAAGGAGAAGGAGACCGAAGTGAGCAATAGTCATGAGTGTTCATAGAAAAGGTACAGGAGAAATCAGAAAGAGTCTGAAGTAGCCCAGTGGAAACAAATCAATGGGCAGAGAAAATGGGGAAATTTGAAGATGTTACAACTGGTGTGGTAAAGAGTGTACGTAACATGGGAAATGGCATAAGGCAGGGAGAGAGGAAGTAGAGGAAAGCCAGTTGTTCATCTTGTATATACCAGTCCATAAATTTTCTATACAAAGGAATTGTATCACATATATCTTAAGTATATGAAATGCATACCGTGTCACCTGGAAATGGAAATGGAATGTAAATGGAAACAAAGACAAAATTCATTGTATAAATAAGTGGCTTAACTTTTCTTTGAAGCAGTGCAAATTACTCAGACTGAGAATCAAATTAACAAAATATTAATGCACATTTATGCAAGATTTTGATGGAAGAATCTTTTTGTCAGTCATTGTGAAATGTAAGAGTTCAGATAAACATGTGTAGCGCACCTGCAGGTGTAGCTGAAGAGATATGGGTTCCTTCCTACCTGACTCTGGTGACACCCCTATTAGGCCCACCACACCAAGGTGGCAAGAGGGACAGATTTTATTCTATGTGACACATCTAGTTTAAAAAGCCAATAGCACAACCATAAACAAATTATTTCAACAGTGCATCAGTTAGCAATAAGGCAAGGTGAGAAAATGCATGCAGTGAAAACATACATTCACCTTCTTCCCCAGAGCTCAACAGAAGAAGGTCTTGACATTCAAATATGCAGAAAGAAGGCAATCTCAATGAGTAGTAAAGCTTTATAATGCAGCAATGCAAACACGGGAAAAATGCAATGTCATTAAGCAATAAAAGAGTCATAATACAACAATACAGATATGAGAAAATGCAATGTCATTGAGCAGGAAAATTCTTGAAGGCAGCAGTACTAACACGAGCAAAATGCAATGTCATTGAACAATGAGGATTTATAATTCAACAATATAAATATAAGAAATGCAATGTCATTGAGCAGTAAAGATTCTTTAAGGCAGCAGTACTAACATGGCAAAATGCATTATCATTGAACAATAAAGATGTATAGTGCCACAATACAAATATGAGAGAATGCAATGTCATTCAGCAGTACTAACACTCTCTACCCCCTTGATCAATTCTAAACAGACCAACTATGAAACACTTTATTATACCTTGTTCACTGGCCAGTGACTACTTACAGTCTTGCTGCCGGCATGATGGGGCCCAAGTTGGAGCTCATATGGATCCCAGTTATTTGTAATCCACAAAACATTAAAGGGGGAGAACCACAATCTTATAAAAATATAAAATGATGGCCAGAGCCTCTCACCACTCCATCAAGAATATCCTTGTGACCAGGCACCATGGTTCCTCTAATGAGAAAAGTAGAAAATCACCTACCAGAACTCTGGTAATCATCTATGGCTACTTGGTACTAGGCTCAAGGGAACTCCTTTCCTTGCTGAATCATAGCAGGTTTGGAACTACTGGTTTCAGACTTCTCTTCTGATTCCACAAAATGCCATATCCAGGATTTCAGCAAGAGACAGACACAATCTGCTACTTCACTTCCCTGTCCCAAAACACTAGAAAAGTAAATCCAGTCATGCTGCAAGGCCCTTTTTCCCTTCAGCTACATGTTTCAGTCTTCCCTCCTTCAGCTAGTCTTTCAGAATCCTCTTTCACTTTCGAAATTGTCTTTTATATTCCTGAAAAGGAGCTCCACCTTGTGGTGTAATGGAAAACTACAGTCTATTACTTCTACATGAAATACAGTGGGAGCTACACTCTCCCCCTCTTGAAAATCTTGGGTCCCCCAAGTCAAAGGTAGATTAGCAGAAAATATTTACAAACACTAATGCACCATCAACTGAACAATATTTTTGCATTCAAAAGGTACATTCCACCAAGGGTAACCAACCTTATGCTTAACTTGGGATGGGGTGTCACCACTGGAGTAGGAGGCATAGGGATTATGAGCTAAAGATCCTCCGATGAGCGATGGTCACAGGTTCCTGTGTACTATGTCCCAAACTGTTATAGGTAAGTCTCTGTGGGGGCCGAATCAGTCTCTGCAGTTTTGGTTCGGAAGAGACAGCTAAGGAATTTTGCTAGGAAGGTTTGTCACTCACATCACATTCAATGTCTAGTTCTTCAGTAGGTATATTGTCTACTTCTAAGATCTCCTCTTGTATAACTTCACTTTCATTTTCCATAACAGTAGGACTATCCTCAGCACTATTTTCTGAAGTTTGCATAGCAGGGCCTCCATCAGTATCAGGTTCTGCAAGAGGCACAGAAACATTACTTAGTCTATTGTTAAGTCTGGGCTGCTCGAAATGACAAGGAATGAATTCCGGTGCATTTACATTGAGATTACAGCCCACAGGGTCTTGAACATCCTCATAAAAAAGCCCACTGAAACCCCAGTCACCATCACTTTCCTCCTCTCCTTCAGCCTGAGGAAGCATAGGCTCTTGAATATTGGAGAGGATAGTTCCTCTCCGCCTTAGCCTTCTGGATTGCCTTGAGTTAGGCTTCCACTGACAGGAACAAAAAGATGCAGAGCCAGCAAAGCGGTGACAAAAATTATTTATGAAATAAAAATCACAGCATATTACAAACCGGTTTCGGCTGGCGTAGCACAGCCTTCTTCAGTGTACAAAAAGTAAATGCAAAAGACAATAGCTGAATATATAAGGATAGCAACAATCCCATTGGTTGATATTCACAAATGTTCATTAAGTCCTGGTGGGAACAATGCACCTAATCTAATTATCCATTTCCTTTCCTTTGCATTGAGAATAGAGTGCCACTGGGATTTATTGGCCCTATTGCCAAAAATCATATCAATAATAATGAAATTAAATTTACTTGTTGGATGCACTGTGGTGTGTTTATACAAAGCATTGTATATCTTTTTTTGTTTGATATTGCTTTGATGTTCAGAGATTCTAATTCTGAGGGGTCAGGATGTTTGTCCAACGAAAGCACCGCAACTGCACGGTTAAATAAATTATCCAATCGCTAGAGCAGTTGGAAAAAAATTTTAAATCAAAAACTCTTGGACAGTTACGTGTGGAAAATTGTTTGGACTTTTGTATGTATTTGCAATTGTTGCAATGTCCACAAGGAAAACACCGCTCTAAGGGCTCCCCTGTCAATGTTGTTTGTATCAATTCACATGATCTATTGTCTTTGTGTTTGTAATGATTGAAAAAAGCATTTAAATTCTTCCCTTTTCTGTAAGAAAAGAGGCAACTTTCTGGAATGATAGTGTTTAACTCCTTGTCACATTGTAAAATGTTCCAATGTCGCCTTACACTATGGATAAGACGATTTGAATTACGTGCAAACGTAGTAGTAAATCTAATAGGTTGACTAGTGGAGTTGGTACGTGTCTTATATGTTAACAGATCACTTCTATTCAAAGAACTGACCTTATTGCTAGCCATGGCAATGTTACCACTTTTGTACCCACGTGATCTAAATCTATTAGTAATGTCTGATTTATGTTTCAGGTAGGTGCTGTCCTCAGAACAGATGCGTTTCGACGTATGAATTGTGACTTAGGTATGTTACGTGCAATGTGGGGTGGGTGATAACTGGTAGCATGTAAGATTGTATTGTATTCTGGAAACTTCCTGTATATCTCAGTTGATAATGTATGATCAGGTGCCCTCTGTATGAGGACGTCCAGAAATGTGATGGTTTCTTTATCATAGTTGATAGTGAAATGCAAACCCCATTCATTATTGTTGAGATATGTCACAAAGTCTAATAATGAGCCTTCATCCCCTCTCCACACCAGCCACACATCATCAAGATACCTTCTCCATATATCAATCCCTTCCAGAAATATGTTCCTCTTATCATCATATATTAGATGTTTCTCAACAAATGCCATGAAGAGATCAGCATATATTGGGGCAAAAGATGCTCCCATCGCTGTCCCTTTGGTTTGCCAAAAGCATTGTTCTTTATAATAAAAGACATTGCTGATGAGGACATAACGTGCCAATTCCACCAAAAATTTATTGAAGTCAGAACCATATAAGTTTGAGACTTCGAGCCAATAAGCCAAGGCAAGCAGCCCATCCCTGTGTGAAATGTTGGTATACAAGGCACTTACGTCTAGGGAACATAGAAACCAATCTGGATCAAGTTGTGTGTTGGAAATAATCTGCAAAAAGTTCGTTGTATCTTGTAGCCGTGATCGGATGTTGGTGAGCAAAGGCTTTAAGTATTTAGTCAAGAATAAGGAGAGGGGTTCCGTAATATAACCCTTACCCGATACTATGGGTCTGCCAGGTGGATGTAAAAGATCCTTATGAACTTTAGGCAGAAAATATATGTATTGGTTGATGGGATCATGAACCAAAAGTTGATTCATGATATCATCAGAAATAATAGCCTCATCCTTAGCCTTTCTAAGAAATGTCTCAATTTGTTTCTTAAACATCTGAGTTGGATCAATCAACATATGTGAGTAATATCTAACATCATTTAGTTGTCGTAATGCTTCCCTGTCATAATCAATCCAGTTTAGTACCACCACAGCCCCACCTTTGTCAGCTGAAATTATCACAATTTCTCTGTTATTTTGAAGTTCAAAGATAGCTTGTCTTTCATCCAAAGAAAGATTATTATGTTGTAATAAAATATCTGAACTCAAAAAATGCAAATCCTTAAGTACACTGTTCTGAAATTGCAGCACCATCGGATGCATGGGTGGACAGAAATTCGATCTATGGTATGTAAACCTATCATGATCATAATCAACATTGCTGTCACCAAAGAATAACTTCAAGTTTAACAAATGACAAAAATTCACTACATCCAATGCAAAAGATTCTTCTGACACAGTAAAACCTGGAATAAAAGAAAGACCTTTATTCAATATTCTTAACTGGGTAACAGATAGTTCAAAACATGATAAATTAAGAACATTGTGACATGGATCAGTTATTTCGCCAGAGCAAAATTCAGAAGACCCTGAATGTTCTCTATTTCTACGGTGTTTCCGTCCCGCCTGGTTTTGGGCCTAAAGGGGCAGACCTTGGTGTCCTTTTTGGGGTCGGTGACTCTGAGACTGATGTAGCTTCATTTTCTGTGCCAGATGAGGTATCCTCAAAAGAGGATATTGTCTCACTCTCATGCCTTTTTAATATAGATTTTGGTCGTTTCCTTTTATTACTAGCTTTAAAAGGAATGGGTGAAAACCTGACATGTTTGGTATTGGACATAAAAGGATTCCCCCTCCTATAATCTTCTTGGTCCCTAGCAAATTTTTAGTCTTTCTGGATTTGAGTTCAGTGTCAAACTTCCGTAAATCGGAAGCCACTTTGTTTAATGAACCCTTAAAGAAAGGTTCTTTCTCATAGGTTACCAATTTGTTGACTAGAATATTAATGTCTTCTAATTCCTTGTCAATGGCCCTGTTGTGGAACTTAAATAGTTCCACAACAAAGGCCATTGTTGCTTCCTGCTGTATTTTGTTCCAACTAGAATTAAGTTCCTCATCTGCATTGTTAACATGGGGAACAGTACGGACACGTAAACCCCTTGGGGTAATTCCAGCAGTTTCGTAAGCCTTAAATAGTTTACTGTGCCAAATATTAGATCTTAAAGATCTAAGATGTTTATTCAAATTTCCAAAAAGTGATCCACAATTGGATTCAGGATCAACCAAATCAGACCCCCTAGTGTTCCCAGTGGATGGCCCAAGTCCAAAGACCTCAAGGTCTTCTCTATCAGAGACCAACCCACGAATGAAACTAGAAAAATCCATTCCACCAACAATAATGGCTCACTAACAACCACGTTGATGAATATACAAATATGAATGGACCATAACAGGAAAAAGTATTCTGAGAACCACCTCCAATATATTCAAAGACAGAACACTAAGAGAAATCTTGGTTGATTTGTAAAAAATATGTCCAAATATATTGACACCAATCATAAACTAGTCAACAGACTGAAAACAAAAGAACTCAATGTTGAGTGACACTGAACTGATCCAAAAATGTGACCAAATTGTATATTATAAAAAATTATGAAAACTTATTCAAAATATAGGGACCCATAATAAAGTATAGGATGAGAAATATAAATGGGTATATATGGCCAGAAGAAAAAATCTAGAATATCACATAAATCAGATATTATGTTAAATTATGGTACAAATATAGAGTTAAAAATAATAACTCAATATGTCAGGCCCAAAAGACATTGCCCTTGCACTGAATGACTACTTCAATAATCTCAACAAGATAGTGATGTAGTATACATACAAATATATAATACACCAAGTAACATACTGTAACCCTGTAATTAAATGAGCGTACAACCAATCCTTCCTAGATCAAAAAATGACAACTTTGTGTTCAATTGCCAAAATTGTTGGTATGTATTCCATGACAAAATATGAATATCCTAGGCTACCTACATAGAATATCCTTGTACTATCACTGGTCCAAAAGGAAATAAACACCTCATAACAAATGAAGAGTTATATTTGTACAATCAATACATAATCTTGATGTTTGTAGAAAACACACATTTATGACATCCATTCCCTATAATGAATGAGTCATAGAATTGTTCTGTATAATTGAAAACATATGAGTGTGAAAATTATGTTAACCAAAATATGAGTGACCATAAACATAAATGGTACTTAGACACATTAAGATGTTCAAACTGTATGCCAACTTGGTAACAGGCTAGTGGTAACCATAATGACTGACCAGTTTGTTATAAAAAGTCATCATAATGGCAATGTTACACCATGACCCTTCTGAAAATATAATATATATGTGCTATAATCATCAATAGACCGACCAATATATATTAGTCAAATGTAGAAAGTAAGCACACATATAAAGAGATATCAAAGTCCATTACATACAATCTGAGCTTGATGTGCAAAACAATATGCACCATACATTTGAATACTACTAATGTGAAAAAAAGAACAATTAAAGTCCTTCTTAATTGTCCAATAGTTTTTTCAAACTGATCTGTTTCATTCCCAAATGCGATGCCATAAACAGTCCGCACCAAAGCGCGATCTAAATTTGTAGATGAAATGCAGTAATGTGGTGCATTATCCAAATACCCGATATGTAGTCAAACCAAAGAAAAAATAGTATCAGTTTGCCCCGCAGCTTCAAGAAGGCCGTATAGAACACTCCTGAACAAAGCAGTAATGGAGATGTCCAAAATAATGTACCGACAAGCCTACAAACCGAATTTGCTCAACAAACAGTAATATAGTCATCCCTATATAGCGGTGACAATATTATTGTGCCAAAAGCACTGTCCCGAAGTACTCCATGTAGCAAGAATAAGTATACTTGCAAGCAATAAGGCCCGTAATGCCCGTAATGCACTAACAAACTAAACCGGAATGAAATTCGACCTTCAAAATGGCAAATTAGCAAAAAATGCCGAAACGAGTGTCCTCAACCAAAAAAGTTTGATAATTCTTGCCACAAATGAAAGGAAATAAGCAGTCAAACCTGTGGATATACAAATGGCAATGTCCCGGAACACTAAGCATGCAAAAGCAGATTTCTTGAAGAGCAGTAAGGCCCGTATTGCGCCAACAGAACAAGCCGGACCAAAATTCAACTGCCAAAAGAAGCACATTCCCATACAGTATAAAAACAGCAACCAAATAAAGCGTAGACCCAAATGGGAAAGCAACTGTAAAAATTATTTAGTAATCCAGACAAAAAGCTGAATGTTGGACGCTGTACAAAAAATATTGCTAGCAGCAGTCCCAAAGTCACCGGCCCCAGCAGGATGTGGGAGGAAGTGTAACCAAGACAAAAGAACCTCCTGCGCGGTAGCAACTGCACGGCTCAGAAAACTTGACTGTCAGGAACAAAAAGATGCAGAGCCAGCAAAGCGGTGACAAAAATTATTTATGAAATAAAAATCACAGCATATTACAAACCGGTTTTGGCT
Organism: Protopterus annectens; assembly: GCF_019279795.1. NCBI lineage: Eukaryota > Metazoa > Chordata > Ceratodontiformes > Protopteridae > Protopterus > Protopterus annectens. Next base: position 84,174,350 of record NC_056725.1, on the reverse strand, counting down.
GGCGTAGCACAGCCTTCTTCAGTGTACAAAAAGTAAATGCAAAAGACAATAGCTGAATATATAATGATAGCAACAATCCCATAATTTTCACACTCATATGTTTTCAATTATACAGAACAATTCTATGACTCATTCATTATAGGGAATGGATGTCATAAATGTGTGTTTTCTACAAACATCAAGATTATGTATTGATTGTACAAATATAACCCTTCATTTGTTATGAGGTGTTTATTTCCTTTTGGACCAGTGATAGTACAAGGATATTCTATGTAGGTAGCCTAGGATATTCATATTTTGTCATGGAATACATACCAACAATTTTGGCAATTGAACACAAAGTTGTCATTTTTTGATCTAGGAAGGATTGGTTGTACGCTCATTTAATTACAGGGTTACAGTATGTTACTTGGTGTATTATATATTTGTATGTATACTACATCACTATCTTGTTGAGATTATTGAAGTAGTCATTCAGTGCAAGGGCAATGTCTTTTGGGCCTGACATATTGAGTTATTATTTTTAACTCTATATTTGTACCATAATTTAACATAATATCTGATTTATGTGATATTCTAGATTTTTTCTTCTGGCCATATATACCCATTTATATTTCTCATCCTATACTTTATTATGGGTCCCTATATTTTGAATAAGTTTTCATAATTTTTTATAATATACAATTTGGTCACATTTTTGGATCAGTTCAGTGTCACTCAACATTGAGTTCTTTTGTTTTCGGTCTGTTGACTAGTTTATGATTGGTGTCAATATATTTGGACATATTTTTTACAAATCACCCAAGATTTCTCTTAGTGTTCTGTCTTTGAATATATTGGACGCAGGTGGTTCTCAGAATACTTTTTCCTGTTATGGTCCATTCATATTTGTATATTCATCAACGTGGTTGTTAGTGAGCCATTATTGTTGGTGGAATGGATTTTTCTAGTTTCATTCGTGGGTTGGTCTCTGATAGAGAAGACCTTGAGGTCTTTGGACTTGGGCCATCCACTGGGAACACTAGGGGTCTGATTTGGTTGATCCTGAATCCAATTGTGGATCACTTTTTGGAAATTTGAATAAACATCTTAGATCTTTAAGATCTAATATTTGGCACAGTAAACTATTTAAGGCTTACGAAACTGCTGGAATTACCCCAAGGGGTTTACGTGTCCGTACTGTTCCCCATGTTAACAATGCAGATGAGGAACTTAATTCTAGTTGGAACAAAATACAGCAGGAAGCAACAATGGCCTTTGTTGTGGAACTATTTAAGTTCCACAACAGGGCCATTGACAAGGAATTAGAAGACATTAATATTCTAGTCAACAAATTGGTAACCTATGAGAAAGAACCTTTCTTTAAGGGTTCATTAAACAAAGTGGCTTCCGATTTATGGAAGTTTGACACTGAACTCAAATCCAGAAAGACTAAAAAATTTGCTAGGGACCAAGAAGATTATAGGAGGGGGAATCCTTTTATGTCCAATACCAAACATGTCAGGTTTTCACCCATTCCTTTTAAAGCTAGTAATAAAAGGAAATGACCAAAATCTATATTAAAAAGGCATGAGAGTGAGACAATATCCTCTTTTGAGGATACCTCATCTGGCACAGAAAATGAAGCTACATCAGTCTCAGAGTCACCGACCCCAAAAAGGACACCAAGGTCCGCCCCTTTAGGCCCAAAACCAGGCGGGGAGGACGGAAACACCGTAGAAATAGAGAACATTCAGGGTCTTCTGAATTTTGCTCTGGCGAAATAACTGATCCATGTCACAATGTTCTTAATTTATCATGTTTTGAACTATCTGTTACCCAGTTAAGAATATTGAATAAAGGTCTTTCTTTTATTCCAGGTTTTACTGTGTCAGAAGAATCTTTTGCATTGGATGTAGTGAATTTTTGTCATTTGTTAAACTTGAAGTTATTCTTTGGTGACAGCAATGTTGATTATGATCATGATAGGTTTACATACCATAGATCGAATTTCTGTCCACCCATGCATCCGATGGTGCTGCAATTTCAGAACAGTGTACTTAAGGATTTGCATTTTTTGAGTTCAGATATTTTATTACAACATAATAATCTTTCTTTGGATGAAAGACAAGCTATCTTTGAACTTCAAAATAACAGAGAAATTGTGATAATTTCAGCTGACAAAGGTGGGGCTGTGGTGGTACTAAACTGGATTGATTATGACAGGAAGCAGTACGACAACTAAATGATGTTAGATATTACTCACATATGTTGATTGATCCAACTCAGATGTTTAAGAAACAAATTGAGACATTTCTTAGAAAGGCTAAGGATGAGGCTATTATTTCTGATGATATCATGAATCAACTTTTGGTTCATGATCCCATCAACCAATACATATATTTTCTGCCTAAAGTTCATAAGGATCTTTTACATCCACCTGGCAGACCCATAGTATCGGGTAAGGATTATATTACGGAACCCCTCTCCTTATTCTTGACTAAATACTTAAAGCCTTTGCTCACCAACATCCGATCACGGCTACAAGATACAATGAACTTTTTGCAGATTATTTCCAACACACAACTTGATCCAGATTGGTTTCTATGTTCCCTAGACGTAAGTGCCTTGTATACCAACATTTCACACAAGGATGGGCTGCTTGCCTTGGCTTATTGGCTCGAAGTCTCAAACTTATATGGTTCTGACTTCAATAAATTTTTGGTGGAATTGGCACGTTATGTCCTCACCAGCAATGTCTTTTATTATAAAGAACAATGCTTTTGGCAAACCAAAGGGACAGTGATGGGGGCATCTTTTGCCCCAATATATGCTGATCTCTTCATGGCATTTGTTGAGAAACATCTAATATATGATGATAAGAGGAACATATTTCTGGAAGGGATTGATATATGGAGAAGGTATCTTGATGATGTGTGGCTGGTGTGGAGAGGGGATGAAGGCTCATTATTAGACTTTGTGACATATCTCAACAATAATGAATGGGGTTTGCATTTCACTATCAACTATGATAAAGAAACCATCACATTTCTGGACGTCCTCATACAGATGGCACCTGATCATACATTATCAACTGAGATATACAGGAAGTTTCCAGAATACAATACAATCTTACATGCTTCCAGTTATCACCCACCCCACATTGCACGTAACATACCTAAGTCACAATTCATACGTAAACGCATCTGTTCTGAGGACAGCACCTACCTGAAACATAAATCAGACATTACTAATAGATTTAGATCACGTGGGTACAAAAGTGGTAACATTGCCATGGCTAGCAATAAGGTCAGTTCTTTGAATAGAAGTGATCTGTTAACATATAAGACACGTACCAACTCCACTAGTCAACCTATTAGATTTACTACTACGTTTGCACGTAATTCAAATCGTCTTATCCATAGTGTAAGGCGACATTGGAACATTTTACAATGTGACATGGAGTTAAACACTATCATTCCAGAAAGTTGTCTCTTTTCTTACAGAAAAGGGAAGAATTTAAATGCTTTTTTCAATCATTACAAACACAAAGACAATAGATCATGTGAATTGATACAAACAACATTGACAGGGGAGCCCTTAGAGGGGTGTTTTCCTTGTGGACATTGCAACAATTGCAAATACATACAAAAGTCCAAACAATTTTCCACAAGTAACTGTCCAAGAGTTTTTGATTTAAAATTTTTTTCCAACTGCTCTAGCGATTGGATAATTTATTTAGCCTGCAGTTGGTGCTTTTTATGTTGGACAAACATCCCGACCCCTCAGAATTAGAATCTCTGAACATCAAAGCAATATCAAACAAAAAAAGATATACAATGCTTTGTATAAACACACCACAGTGCATCCAACAAGTAAATTTAATTTCATTATTATTGATATGATTTTTGGCAATAGGGCCAATAAATCCCAGTGGCACTCTATTCTCAATGCAAAGGAAAGGAAATGGATAATTAGATTAGGTGCATTGTTCCCACCAGGACTTAATGAACATTTGTGAATATCAACCAGTGGGATTGTTGCTATCCTTATATATTCAGCTATTGTCTTTTGCATTTACTTTTTGTACACTGAAGAAGGCTGTGCTACGCCAGCTGAAACCGGTTTGTAATATGCTGTGATTTTTATTTCATAAATAATTTTTGTCACCGATTTGCTGGCTCTGCATCTTTTTGTTCCTGACAGTCAAGTTTTCTGAGCCGTGCAGTTGCTACCACGCAGGAGGTTCTTTTGTCTTGGTTAGGCTTCCACTGAGCCATTCTGGGTTCCGGATTCATGAGTCTCACTAATTTTGCCAGAGGCATTAAGTTGTTTCAGTGCCAGGTTTTTATGGGTCCTTCTTTCCCCTCAAGGCAAACTTGGTAGACAGGGATATTAGGTAGCTGAGAACAAATTATGTAAATCACAGATCCTCAGTGGTCAGCTAGTTTATGCTTTCCTTGTAGTCCCAAATTTCTCAAAAGAACTCTGTCCCTTGGCTGCAAGTCATGCATCTTTACTTTTCTGTCATAGTGAGCCTTGTTTCGCTGATGTCTTTGTCCTGTTAATTTTTCAGCAAACTCATAAGCCTGTCTGAGGTTTTTCTTGAGTCTCTCCACATAACTGCAGTGAGATCGCACTGGTGTATCATCAGCTGTGATTCCAAATGTGATGTCAACAGGAAGACGAGCTTCTCTTCCAAACATTAGTAAGGCGAGAATCCTGTAGCATCCTTTTTAGTACTGTTTTAAGCATGCACCACTGTGGTTACATGTCTACTCCATTGACTCTTCTTCTCAGCAGATAGTGTCCCCAACATGTCTAGTGAAGTTCTTTTGAAACGCTTAGGCTGAGGATCCCCTTGAGGATGATAAGGAGTGGTGCGGCTTTTTTGGACTCCCAACAGAGTGAGTAGTTCATGGACAAGCTTGCTCTCAAAATCACATCCTTGATCAGAGTGTATCCTTTTTGGCAGGCCATAGTGTACAAAGAACTTCTCAACTAGTAGTTTCTCCACTGTAATAGCTTTCTGATCACGAGTGGGAAATGCTTGAGTGTACCTGGTATAGTGGTCTGTCACCACCAGCACATTACTGATCCCACCTTCATCTGGTTCAATGCACAGAAAATCTATGCAGACCAGTTCCATGGGTCCATTACTTTCCATTTGACCCAATGAGGCAGCTCTGGCTGGCAGAGTCTTTCTCTGAATGTAACGAAGACAAGTACGACAATAATCCTCAACATCTTGCTTCATGCATGGTTAGTAGAACCTGCCTCGTACCAGACCCATAGTTCTGTCATAACCAAGATGACCATGTTCATCATGCAATGGCTGAAGTACTACTTCTCTATACTTCTGAGGAAGCAACAATTGCCATTTTTCACTGCCAAGTGCACTAGGAGATCTCCTATACACTAGTCCATTCTGTATCTGGAGTCTGTCCCATTCTTTGGCCAAAAGTCTTGCCAGAGGATGAATATCCATGCCAAGCATATTAACTTGTTTCTTCTGTAAAGCAGCTACCACCAGATGACCTAAGGGTCTTCTCTTTGATCTATCCTGAGGTCACTGTTACTCAAAGCTGGTAGTGATGAAGCCTGCAAAGTGACCAGATTACAGTAAGCTTGGGGTATGCTCACTGCAGACAGACCCAGCTTCTGGGCCCAGCATTCAGTGTGTTGATAGCAGGTTGCAAACTGACACATAGCTCTCACCCAGTCATCGTTGGGGTGTAAATCTCCCTGAGGTCTTCTGGACAGACCATCAGCCTCTCCATTTTTGTATCCTGGGTGGTATTTCAAACTGAAATTATAGTTGCATAGAGCTGCCATCCATCTATGGCCAGTAAAATCTAGCTTTGCAGTGGTCTGGATGTATGTCAGAGGATTGTTGTCAGTCTGCACTTCAAATTCAGCCCCATAGAGATAGGCATGCAGCTTGTCCACTACCACCCATTTTAAGGCAAGGAATTCCAACTTGTGTGCAGGGTAGTTTCTTTCTGTGGGGGATAAACTCCGACTGATAAAAGACACAGGTCTCAGCTTCTTGTCATACTCCTGGTAAAGGACTCCTCCTAAGCCATCCCTGCTAGCATCTACATGAAAAGTGTATGGCTTTGTAGTGTCAGCATATGCCAGCAAAGGGACATGCGTGAAGCAATACTTAAGCTGTTCAAATGACTCTTCGCACTCAGGAGCCCAACGACTCTCAATGAGTTCTTTAGAACCTCTCGGTCCCTTAGGCTTTTTCACAAGGATATCTTCATCTGTTTCATCTGCTTTCTCATCATTTCAGAGCAAATGGTTGAGGGGTCCTGCTATCTCTGAAAATCCTTCCACAAACCTTCTATAGTAACTGCAGAACCCCAGGAAAGATAGCAGCTCTGTGATAGTTTTGGGTCTGGGCCAAGATGTCACCACTTCAACTTTGCTGGGATCTGTGGATATTCCATTTGCAGACACTACATGTCCCACATAGGTCACTGAAAGTTGGAAGATCTTGCATTTGTCCAATGACAGTTTAAGGCCTTCCTTCTCAATCCTGTCCAATACCTTCATCAGTCTTTCTTCGTGCTCTTCTAGGGTCCTCCCAAAGACAATGATGTCATCCAGCTAGACTAAGACTTCCAGGAGATGCATGTCCCCAACGGTTCTTTCCATGATTCTCTGGAAAGTTGCCGGTGCGTTTGATAAACCTTGAGGTAAGCGATCAAACTCAAAAAATCCCAAAGGGGTGATGAAAACAGTCTTCTCTTTATCTTATGGGTGCATAGGGATTTGATAGTATCCATTCCTTAAGTCTAGCACACTGAACCACTTACTGCCCACCAGGCAATTTAGAGCATCTTCAATCCAGGGAGTTGTGTACTGGTCTGGAATGGTTTGCTGATTCAGAGTACAATAGTCAACACACATGCAAACTGACCCATTCTTTTTCCTGACAATGACAATGGGAAAGGCATATGGACTTCTTGACTCTCGAATTATCCCTGCAGCATTTAGTTCTTCCAAATGTTTTCTTAAGTCCTCCAGGTCTCCTGGTGCTACTCTTCTGGAACGTTCCCTGAAGGGCTGGTCCTCTTTTACTCTTATTCAGTGTTCTGCACTTTTTGCACAGCCCACATCTAGTACAGTAGTAGAAAAACAATTTTTCTTTTTCACTAGTAGCTCTTTAACTCTGTTTAGCCACTCAGGGGGCAAGAGACCACCTCCTATCTCAATACCTTCCAGCTTCAACTTGTTGGCTCTGGTCTCATTCCTTGTCAGCACAGAAGCAGGTAAGTGGGTGGCAGCATAAACATTTCCCAAACACACTTGTGAACGCAGGACAATGGGAGTACTTCCTTTATTTTTCAACCCCACAGGTAAAGTGTTATAAGGATGCTTTAAGTTGTCCACAAGCCAAACATCTGGGACTAGTTCCATCCCCGGTGGCAAGTCACTTTCTGGATCCATTTCCATCATGAGATGAGAGGAAATTGTTTGTCCACACATCCTCACTTTGGTTCTCAAGCAGGTGACCTGACCGGGATGAATTATATGCTCTTTCCCAGTCAGGGTCCACACATGACCAATTTCATCTTTCTTACTATCCTTCTCCCTTTGAAGGGCTCAGAAAACCAGTCTCAGGAGAGGATGTAGTGTTGAGTGTTCCTGGCCAACTGAGGCATTAGCATTCTTCTGATGAGGTCAGTATTTTTCCCCACTAAAATAGATGCCGAATCCTTTCCTTTTGGCCTGGGGCACACAACAGTGAGTGTTTCAAAAACTTCTGTTGACCCAACAACTGAAGTGGAAAATTCTAACTTGAGTGAGATATAACCATCATAAGGGAGCTTTGTGTCACTTAACCCCCAGATCTCCAAATCTTCTAACTTTTCAAGTGGCAAATGCTTTAAGTAATTTTGGTAGAAGTCTCTGAACAGAATGGTGATTTGTGCACCAATATCCAACAGTGCTTTACTATACACTCCTTCTATTTTTACTGACACGACAGGGGACGGTCCCAGTAGGCCATCAGGTCATTTCTGTTTCCGGTGTTGTTCAGCTGCAAGGCAGTCAGCATGTGGTTGAGGTACCGCCGGTTGACCTCGCCATTTTAACAGATAAGACTCTCGCTTAGTAATGCTTTGCAGTCTGAGATGCTGAGATTTTTGGCTGAGATGGCTTTTCAATTCAGTTGTTCACCTCAGATGAGCTAGAAGTGTGCATAGTAGGTAGTCTCTCACCCCTATTACAAGGGTTAGTGTGGAAAGGAGATCCAGGATGCTGTCTTTTGATGTTAGATTTTATGGAGCTCTTTGCAACTGGGTACTCAGCTGGCTCCTTCACTGAGGCCCTTTGAAGTTTCCCTGCATTGCACTAGCCAATAACAGTTTGTTCACTCTTTTCAAGTTCTCTGCATTAAGACACTGTTGCTTTATATGCCCTGCATCTCCACAGTGAAATTAAAATCCAGTAGGAACTCTAAGCATTGGCTGATTCAGTTCTTCCCTGAGTCCTTTCATGGAGGTTCTAGTTGATGTATTCCTCCCTTCAGCTAAAGTTACCATGGCTTTCTGCAATTCTGCAACTGTCTTGGTGACTTGAGCTATGGCATCGGTCAGGGAAGATACTTGCATCTGCAACTGTGACACCTCCACATTGCGGACACTCTAGGACACGACCCCTGTTTGAGTAGTGAGCATGGCTATAGGCTCCTGCTGGTGTTCACTCACTGTTTTAGTTGCTGTTGAACACTGAGATTTGGCTTCCAACAGAGCTTCCTCTTCCCTCACCTCTTTTACCAACTGAGAATAAGTTAGAGTCTCTTCCCTATTTCTCATCCTCATTTTCCACACAATGGGGATCCATAGCTTGAGCTTCCTGTAAAATTTGTCCGATCCGTACTTGGTCAGCTACTTTCGGATCCACATTGCTTAATGTAATCAGATAGTTTCTCACCAACTTCTTGGTATGTATGTTCAAACTGATACAGTAGGTCAGCAGCCCTCTTGGTCCTTCCAAACACATCCTGCAGTACTCCTAAATAGTCCTTGGCCATGCAATATTGCTTACCCATACTTAGGTTGCGTATGGTATCCGCAGCTAATCTCTTTAGACTTTCAGCTATTCGCTGCTTCTTCTGAGATTCTAGGATATCCCACTCATCTAGGGCATGTGAAGCCTGATCCATCCAGGATTCAAAATATTCCTCTCGCTGAGGTGTGGGTTGTTTGCCAGAAAAGAAACACAATTTCCGGTAGCTAAACCCAGTGAATGGCTGTGTAGGCTTTAAGAATTTTTCTACAATACTTCCCAAAGCATTCAAAACTTCAGGCCCTATAGTATTTATGGGCAGTGAAGCTGCAGCTTCTGGTGTAAGGTTCTGACCTACTTGGATAGCTTCCACAGGTATTTTCTCTGTTGCTGAGGTAGCGCACTTCTCAGGGATTACAACATGGACTGCACTCTCACCTGAAATTTGTACACTCGAAGGTATGTGCTCATACACTAAAGGACTTTTCCATTCTAATAAGGCCAATGTGCTTTGCTCAGTAGAGTCCACAGTGCTGTTCAACAAACATCCATGCCCAACAACTGGCAAGGATCCTGTGACTTGATGTATTTGCATATCAGTCCATGCAACCCCTGGCAACACCAGAACTAAGCAATGCTTTGACTGAGCATTGTGCTGTTTGCACCACTTAGCGGCTACTTCTGGGTTCATGTTTTGCTGGATTTGCTTTCCATATGTGCAGGGGAAAAGGGTAGAGTCCAAGGCAGTACAGGAAATCCTGGATGAGCCCCCAAATGTAGTGCACCCGCAGATGTAGCTGAAGAGATATGGGTTCTTTCCTACCTGACTCTGGTGACACCCCTATTAGGCCCAACACACCAAGGTGGCAAGAGGGACAGATTTTATTCTAGGTGACACATCTGGTTTAAAAAAGCCAATAGCACAACCATAAACAAATTATTTCAACAGTGCACCAGTTAGCAATAAGGCAAGGTGAGAAAATGCATGCAATGAAAACATACATTCACCCTCATCCCCAGAACTCAACAGAAGAAGGTTTTCACATTCAAACATGCACAAAGAAGGCAATATCAATGAGCAGTAAAGCTTTATAATGCAGCAATACAAACATGGGAAAATGCAATGTCATTAAGCAATAAAAGAGTCATAATACAACAATACAGATATGAGAAAATGCAATGTCATTGAAAATGCAATGACATTGAACAATGATGATTTATAATGCAACAATATAAATATAAGAAATGCAATGTCATTGAGCAGTAAAGATTCTTTAAGGCAGCAGTACTAACATGGCAAAATGCATTATCATTGACCAATAAAGATTTATAGTGCCACAGTACAAATATGAGAGAATGGAATGTCATCCAGCAGTACTAACACCCTCTACCCCCTTGATCAATTCTAAACAGACCAACTATGAAACATTCGATTATACCTTGTTCACTGGCTACTGACTATTTACAGTCTTGCTGCCGGCATGATAGGGCCCAAGTTGGAGATCATATGGATCCTAATTATTTGTAATACACAAAGCATTAAAGAGGGGGGGGGCACAATCTTATAAAAATGTAAAATGACGGCCAGAGTCTCATATCACTCCATCGAGAATATCCTAGTGACCAGGAGCCATGGTTCCTCTGATGAGAAAAGTAGAAAATCAACTACCAGGCCTCTGATAATCGTCTATGGCTACTCAGTACTAGGCCCAAGGAAACTCCTTTCCTTGTTGAATCATAGCAGGTGTGCAACTACTGGTTTCAGACTTCTCTCCTGATTCCACAAAATGCCATATCCAGGATTTCAGCAAGAGACAAACACAATCTGCTACTTCACTTCCCTGTCCCAAAACACTAGAAAAGAAAATCTAGTCATGCTGCAAGGCCCTTTTTCCCTTCAGCTATGTGTTTCAGTCTTCCCTCCTTCAGCTAGTCTTCCAGAATCTTCTTTCACTTTCGAAATTGTCTTTTATATTCCTGAAAAGGAGCTCCACCTTGTGGTGTAATAGAATATAACAGTCTATTACTTCGACATAAAATACAGTGGGAGCTACACATGGTATTATTCATCACACTTTTGTTTGTATCTCCTATTATTAAAACTGCTGTTGAAATCTCTGCTAGTAATCATACAATCCATGTGTTTCATTCTATGATGTTATCCTATTTTTTTTTCATTTTGTATATATTGAAGCTGGTTGGTCCATGACTATTAAAGAAAAAATTCTCCTAAATAATGTATACGTATGGAAGTTTTTAAAGTAGGGCCAATGACACAAGCTGTAAACACTGAATTCCTGAGGGATTTAAGTAAGTTTGAAGCAAAATTCCAAGTGAACTGTCCCGCTGGCACAGCGTGCTCCCTTGTGGCACTGTTGATAGAAGATTAGGATCAAACTCAGGTTTGCCAGGAGATCAGTTGATGAGCTATGGAAAAAGTATCTTGTAGAAACTTTTCTTCCCTGGAGAGGGAATAGTAAGAGCTCCCTTGGTCTCATTACCTCCTTGTGCTCATTGGGGATGTCTCTGCTATGGGTGCTTGTGTACTAATAGCTCACAATACACTTGTGTGTTGTCACTTGCTCTAAATAGCAAGTGCCTGAACCCACACTAGGCTGATCCTACCTAGTTATCTAGCCTTCCCACCACCCAAGTCTACTGAACTGCATAGAACTGTCAGAGAAATAAATATAATTTTATAACTCCCTCCAGTCCCTAGCTCTAACCTAAATCCTAGCCTAACCCAAACTGGGAAACTCCCCTCCTGCTCCCTAACTCAACATTCTCTGACTGCTTCCCAAACCTAAACCTAAAACTCCACTCCCCTTACCCAAGCTTAAAGACCCCAATCAATCTCTAAGCCGAAAACTCCACCCCAAGCCCTAAAGTGCCTGCACTTTCCCCTAAAAATAAAACTCCACTCCTGCTTCCTACCCCTAAATTCCCAGATCACTCCCTAAAGCTAAAACTCAATTTTCCCTCCCTAAACCTAAAGTACCAGATCAGACCTGTAACCTAAAACTCCCCTCCCCAACCTTAAAGTCCTTGATCACGCCTTAACCTCCCCTCCTCCCACACCTTAAACCTAAATCCTCTACCTAATCGCTGCCTGAAACCCTGAGCTATGCTCCCACCGCTCCCTCTCCCCAAGGCAGCCACACTTGAATGTGACAACATTTTTGGGTGAGATGAGGCATCCACCCCCCACTGTTTGCATGGCTACCCACTTCACCAGAACATGTGTGCAGGTGTTCAGTTTTGAGTATGAGCAGCTGTCCATGCCATCTACAAGATGTCAAAATTACTAGCTATAAGAAAGTGGTCTTTGAGTGCCTGTGACTCAGGTGTTTGTAGTAGACCCACTGGGAACCTCATAAGGCTTTGTATGTAGTAAACAAAAACATGGCTTCCACCATTACTGAGATGTCTGGGAATTTTCCTGGTGCACTGTAATAACTAATGCATGCTGTTGCCCTGGGACAGTGATTAAAGAAAACCCACACCATTACTAAAATGCGATGGTTGCTGCTATGAGGTAACAAGAGACCAAAGTTCTGAAGTTAAGTGGAGCATAAAAATAATTATATAATAATCACAAGAAATTCCAGCTGCATACAGCTGTTTTGATAGTTAATGCTCTCTCAAGTCGCAAGTGTAAACTAAGAGTACAAAAGTGCATATACAAGACAGACAACCTTCGACCATTCTAAATAATGTGAACTACAGCAGCTTGTGATTGTTATTCTAAGGGTTGAGTGTACAGTGAGCTTTCTATGTAACTGTAGAACTGTAATGTGTTAAATCCTAAACGTATGCTTGCTCAATAACATTGCATGATTATAACTGGTTCAAGTGGGTATCAGCATGCCACTGTGCAACTGGATACTACACTTCCTCATAGATAGACCCCAGACAGTATGTGTTGGCAAGAACACCTCAGAGAGCATCATTATGAACACTGGGGTACCACAGGGTTGTGTCTTGAGCCTGTTGCTGTTCACTTTACTGACCCATGAATGCATCTCCACGTACATTTTGAATCACATAATTAGGTTTGCAGATGACACAACAACTGTAGGTCTCATCAGCAATAATGATGAAACAGCTTACAGAGAGGAGGTTAACCAACTGATTGTGTGGTGCAACAACAAAAACCTGGCACTAAATGTGAACAAGACCAACAGATAATTGTTGACTTCAGAAGAAACCATGGAGTGCACACTCCACTCACAATCCACAGAGAAACAGTGGAGAGGGTAAAAAGCACCAAGTTCTTAGGGGTGCATACCACCGAGGACGTGTCATGGTCCATAAACACAAATTCCATTGTCAAGCGGGCACAACAAACATCTCCATTTTCTGCAAAGAATGAGAAGAGCAAACCTTTCACTTCCAGTTTTCACAACCTTCTACAGGAGCACTATAAAAGGCATCTTGTCAAACAGTCTTTCGGTATGGTATGGAAACTGCTCTGCTTCAGATGAGAAGTCTCTCCAAAGTGTGGTGAAAGCGACAAAGAAAATTATTAGGACCACTCTTCCATCTATTCAGGACCTATACTTGTTTCGATGTCACAGCAGAGTCACTAAATTAGTCAGGGAGTTCACTCATCCCGCCCATGGACTGTTTTCCTTCCTATCATCTGGCAAGTGCTATCGCAGTATGTGACTACTGGTCCCTCCTCAGTGTTGCTGGATTTGTTCAGTAGTCTGTGGAAGTATGCAGGTATGCATCCCACACACACACACACACACGCACACACTGCCAAGTTCAATAAGAGTTTCTTTCCATGGGCCATTACATACTGAGCTCTGGTAACAACATGCATGATAATGGCCATCAGGTGTAGCAGAGATCTCTGTTCATTTTTGTGCAATAACTCAATTGCTAGTCTCAACTCATATTTTGGTGTAATAAACCAACCGATGTAAAACTAGCCTTCTTGTGCAGTACTGATAACTGTTGCAGTTATGTGCAATAATCTACTGTTCAGATTCATAAAATGTTTTGTGTGTGTCTGTAATGGTTTGCTGTGATGCAGTAATATCTGTTGTAATGCTTCTTGTGATGTTTTGTATATTGAGTTCAGAGAAATGAAATTTTGTTTAGTTTGCACTATTGTGTGAAGTCAGAATGACAATAAAGTTCAATTTGACTTTGACTTACATTTACAATTGTAAATATTTTAATTTAATTACAGCTGTGCTAAATACTACATTCAGTATGACATACATTTTCATAAATAATTTGTGGACACTAAAATACTGCATTGGAATGTAGGAAAACATTGCTGATATGTAAAACAATGCCATTACAGAACAATTTGCAAATACTGAAGTGGCAAGAATGTCACTGCAGTTCTCAAATAAAGTAACATCAACAATAAGGGGGAAAAAAACATTGTGGAAATAAGAATGCAGACAAAAAAATGGAAGTATAAAAGAGAAATATTTAAAACATATTCCTGATTTCTATGTTTTTGTCTCTGACGCTTGTGCTAACAAGTTGGGAGGGCATTGGAGTTGCACTGTATGGTTATCATAGCATTGAGATGAAATACATTCCTTGGTCATTATTTATGTATTTGTTCATTCATTTGATCACAAGCAAACATCTGAATGTATGTATTCATACAAGGGGTTGTAATTGATGGTCTCGTATGCACACGCGCGTGCATGGGTGTGTGGGTGTGTGTGTGTAAATGCTTTGTTCCTGCATATCAAAGTAGTTATGCTGCAAAGGAAGGAATCACTTGTAGTAAACAGGAATATCATGACATGGACCGTGTTCTTTGGGTTCAATCCTTGGTTTCTTTATTTTGTTGACTGTTGAGTGTGTTTATTCTTTAGCTGTGAATAACCTGGGCAGCATGAATTCTGTGAGTTTAATGTTAAGATATAAACTATGAATTAATTTTTAATTGAATGTGTTTTTTGCAGGCACATGGGTATGAAATGCACTTTATTTGGTACTTAGTGAGGACGAGTTTGCTATGAGCTGTTGAACTGCTTCCTGTAATGTATTGTCTCATTCCCTCAGACTTTGTCTAGTATGTGGGTCTGACAAAATCACTTCACCAGACAGTTCTCCTGAGCTGCCCAGCAGACACTTGTGTTCAGCAGACTGTCCCAAACTTTTGGCAAGTGTATTACATAGTTGTCTTGAATTCCTGCACCCTTCAGATAACTGCTAATTAGTGCTTCACTATATGCTATATGACGATAAATCCTGGCGTGTCTCTTGTAGTTCAATGGGTTTCCAGATGCATTCTCAATAAATGTAAATTTAAAAGGAAAAAAAACGTTTACTGGTGTTCATGCTAAGTTTGCTTTCCATAGGAGTGTTTTGTTTTATTCATCAAATGGCTTTCAGTGTTTCTGTTGCAGAATTTTTCTTAAAAATTTTACATTAAATCCAAATCTCTATGATCATTGTGAAAGGGAAAAAATAAAATAGTATGTATACTGACAGCTTTGAAGACTTGTTTAGGCAACTGGGGAGATACAGCCAAGTAAACAGAATATTCTATTCGCTGGGAAGGGTCTGATCTAATGCCTTATCTGTGACACCAAGGCCACTAAATGAATACCACTGCTTAGTCTTCAAAAAGGAAGAGAGCAAAGATTTATCATTTCCCATCCCTGTGGATAAGGACACGACAATTAAGACAGATGGATTCATCGTAGACATCTTAGAGAACTGAGAAGAGAATGTGTAAGACATTTAACTAGCCTTTCGACAAATCGTGGGAGGAAGGTAAGTTGTACAATGACTGGAAGGGGCAGAACGGATTCCTTGCACAATAATGAAAGGAGGATAAAGATAAAAACATTACCCTGCCAGTATGGCCTCATTTATACTGAGAAATAATAGCAGCTTTGCCGAAGGTAAGATTCGGAAATATTTGGAAGCCAGTGGGATACTAGAATGATGCTGCATAAATTTGTAATTCAAATATTATGTTAAATAAACCAAAAACTTTTTTTTCTGTATAACCAAAGTAGTACTTAAGCAAGGGAATGTAGAGATGGGCTTTTTGTATTTTAGCATGACATTTGATAACAAACCGCACAAATGTTTAGAAGACAAGTTGCAGAGATAGAGGTTAGCAGAAAAGTTAAAACATTACTTCTACAAAAGGAGACAGAGAAAGTAATATTAAATGGAGTGAACTCAGGCAAAAGGATGGTAATAGTGGGCTATCACAGGAGTCCAAGAGTCCAGGAGTAAGAACGATCACATTCATTTTCTATCTAAGTGACAATAAAAAAGGACTGGAAAAAAACTCAAGACTTTTTGCTGATGACACAAAGCCATGAACAGGACTGATACACAAAAAGATATAGAACAGCTAAAAAGGGATGTGGCAAGACTAGATGAAAGGCTTAAATGTAACAGTTTCAGGTCAATGCAAAAAACTGGTCCTATTAGGGGTTCAAAAAGCAAGCAGCATTGCTGACAAAATGACTATAGGGATACTGTCATGCAGAAGAAGAAATATCACAAGTAGGAAACAAAAAGTTGTCTCTCTTTATCGACATTTGGTATCGCTTCACGTAAGTATCATATTCAGGACTAGAGAATTAACATTTGCAAGGATGTAGACACAACAGGTGTCATTTTAGTTTATAAAAGGGTAACAAAATTTATGTTCAGCTTTTACAAAAAAAAATTATACCAAGACAGGTTAGAATAGCTTAATATGTGCAACCATCAAAAAAGAAAGAAATAAAACATTTTATTACAGGTGCTTGCATGCTAGTAGCAACTAAAAAAGCAAGTGCTTGAACTCCCACAAGTACGATCTCCTGTTTCTATGTAGCCTTCTCAGTTCTTGACCCTCTAAAATTGTATAGGTCTATCAGAACCTAAACTCTAACCCTAAAACTCCCTGCCCTAAAGTCCCCAATCACTCCCTAAACTTAAAACTCCAACCCCAACCTAAATTCTCTGATCACTCTATAACCCTAAAACTTTCCAAGTCTCAAATCCAAAAACTTACTCTCCACTACCTAACTCTAAAACACCCTTCTTGCTCCCTAACCCTGAAATCCCCCTTCTGCTCCCTATGGCTAAAATCGCCCATCCTGCTCATTCCCCATGACTGCCTGTCTGTATTCATATTTGAGGTGAGCATCAGCATCAGCCTACATGATCTACAAGGCACTTATGTCCCGGGTTTTGAGATTATGTCCCAGGTTTTGAGATTATGCGGGTGAGGGTGATTATGAGGTTTTGAGATAGTGTTTTTTGAGTGCTTGGGACTCAAACACCAGTAGTGTTCCTGAAAGAAACCAGATGGGATATATGATAGAGGCATTTAAGTATCTTAGTGGAATTCATAAAGTCTTGTAGAGTACCATATCAAGAAGTCTGTAGAAGAATATGGGAACACATTTTGAAAAATATAAGATACACATATCAGATACAATACAAGGAAGCATTTTTTTAGAGGCTTATAAGTTCACAGGTATATACTAGACTAATGCCCACCAGGGCCTTTACAAGCCTAGCCTTGCAACCCAACCCAATTGTGTCCCTATGTATCATGGGCATTTATTAGGAGGGGATATGTTAGAAAGTTTCTAGAGGTTATGTGGTGGGTTATGTTTCACAGGAAGAGTGACAGACTATGGGAATAATCCTGAAGAGGTTGCAGGATTTGAAACTGTTACTGTATTAAAAATGTCTAGAGTGATATGAGAATTTTATTGCAGTGTTTATGAAAGAGATGAAGAAAAAATAAGTTGTTGGCTGAGAAGGAACTGCACTTTATCCAATAAGTAGAGAAACTGGCAGTCAAATAGGATAAGCAATTGCATCAGCTGTCAGGATTTTATTTTCAGTTTAACAGTACCTGTTTGTACCTTTATTGTTTAACACTGTCTTATTTTTGTTTATTAGTCTTCTCGGTGGTTATATTTCATTTTAAGTACACAGGAGTTTTAAGACTCACACTAAACTTGCTAGAGTCTGTCACTCTCACTACATCATCAGCATTTTGTTCACATAGGCAGTGACAATTAATCCTGAAAACAGCGTTGACATCTTTGAACAAAATTCAAGCTATACATTTGCTCTTCCTGTTCTAACTTACAGTTTTGGAGTGACTGACTGGCCCCCAAAATATATTGGATAGATTAGACAGGAAAACAAGAAGGATGCTTCATGCTAACCAAATGATTTATAAAAAATCAGTGCAAACCAAGATTATATATTCCCCATTCCGAAGGAGGTACTGGCCTCCTTGAAACTGATTACATGTATAGATCTGCAATCATGGGACTGCACACATATCTCCTGACCTCACAAGACCCAAATGTAGTGAAAGTTTTGAAACATGAGGAGAATAAATCTAAGATGACTTCCCTGCTTAGTCTAGCAGAAGCATATCAACATCAAGCAGGAATGGAAATCAAACCAGAAGGAGATAAAAATCAGGCAGCAACTGAATGTGCCAAAAACAAAAGAAAGAATATAAGGTGAAAGACCAAATGAGAAGGCAAGAAATGTGGAAAATGCATAAATATAGTTGCAAGTACAGAAAACTTATGGAAGAACATTATGTTGATCAGGATCTGACGCAGGAATGGTTAAGGAGAGGCAAATTTAAACCAAGAGATGAAAGATTAATATCGGTGGCCCAAGATAGTGGGCTACTTACATGCTGATTTACAAAGTCCATTGAATGTGTGGGAGAAACAGATAAAATGTAAGTTTTGTAAAACATAATTGGAAACAGTTGCACACCTCATCGCTGGTTGTGACATACTAATGGCAGAAGGACTATATAATGAAAGGTATAATATTGTGGCAAGACTGTTGCACTGGGGATTGTGCAAACATTATGGTATTGAAGTGGCTGAAAAATACTGGAAACATGAGCCACAAAGCATCATAGAAAATTATAAAGTCTATATCACATGGGATCACCCATTACCAACAGTTCAAAATAGAAATGCTAGAAAACTGGATATAGTGGTCCATGAAAAGAGACAAAAGCAGCATTGATCATTGAAATCGCCACACCTAGTGACTACAGTGTCTTGTGTACAGAGAGATACAGAGTCATATAATATCAGGGTTTTCAGGCAGAAATGAAAGCAATGTGGAAGAAAGAAACCCAGACAGTTCCAATAGTAGTAGGAGCAACGGGTCTTATAAAAAAGAATCTACAATCATACTTAGATATGTTGACAATACATGTAACTCCATATGAATTCCAGAAGGAGTCATTAATGGGCACATTTCTTGAGCACTTTTGGCTGACATCAAATATTGAAACAATACTAATTTTATAAACTTTAATCATACTTTGACTTAGGAATGGGGTATATTCCTGTCACGGTATTAGAAACCCAAAAGATTTGAAGAAATTAAAAAAGGGCAGTGACATAACCCAAGGGATTCAGAAAGAGCCCCACTGCCGGTAGTGAGAGTTGCTGCCAAAAGGAACTGTTTCCATGATGGGGTGTTAACAGCCATGAGGAAATACTTGATTATCAGCTAATTTTCATGTCTCTGAATCGCTCTTAACTACAATAAATGCAAATCAGCACTTTTCTGTGGTAGTCAATACAGGCAGCTCATACATAATGTTGTCACATTCATATTTTCTCATTCACTATCCCACACACACACAGGCGCACACACACACACACACACACACACACACACACACACACACACACACACACACGCACACATACCTCTCACCTGTCCCTAATATATCCTTTTATTTTTTTCTTGCCCCTCACACATAATTCATAGGTTCATAGGTAAGTTCTAGGTTAGCTGGCCTTTTGGGCCATTTTAAGCCTTGCCAGTTTCCCTCCGTAAAAATGAAACCATGTACTTTTAGTCTGTGAGGTAAACACTGTAACCGTTATGCCACCCTCCAGCCCCTGGTTATTACAGTCAGTCAGTAATGCCATATGTTAGAGGTTCCTCCTCCTTCATACTGCTCATAAAGTGCATTGTGATGCTACACTTCTTGGTCTATCAACTACTTGTGTAAGTTCAAGTAATACGTTAAAAAATGTTCCCTAGTGTCTTCTAGTGTCCCCCAACTTTGACGTGAAGCCTTCCCCACATGGACTCACCCCCATCCATCTCAACTGGCCCTAATTTTATAGACCATTCCTGCTGTTGCCTTTTATGCATGCCCTGTCCTTCATAACTCATGGACCATTGTACTCAGTGAATATTGCCAAAAATTAGAGTTCAATTCTTCTCCTGATTATGTAAAAATACCCTGCCACACTAATTCCTTGATTAGCACAGAGGGTTAAGGCTCCTATTTTCTGTGCCAAGGGTGTCGAATTTGAATTGCTCTCAATTTTATTTTATTTTGTTTCAAAAACTTATGGCAATATAAGGACTATCAGTAGTAATTGTAACTCTCTGCTAAAAAGCTATATGTAAGTGCTGAGGGTACAGGATTTAAATTTTTTGTAGGTGCTTTAAGGCATGATACAAAGACTTATCCTTGTTATCTTGTGTTCCCTCACCAGATATGTTTAGTTCTACAAATGCTGTTCTATTCCCTTTTAAGAGTCTTTAAGGCACAATATAGTTATCTTAGTAGTCTAGTGTTCCCTACCTTCCCTATGCTTTTATGCTGCAAGATGTTGTTCTAATACATTTTAAGTGCCTTTAAGACATGACATAAAGAGAGTATCTCTGGTGACTCAGTGTTGCTGGATTTGTTCAGTAGTCTGTGGAAGTATGCAGGTATGCATCCCCCCCCCCACACACACACACACATATTCAGACATTCGTGCATATAATACACACACACACACACACACACACACACACACACACACACACACACACACACACACACACACACACACGCTCACCTGATCACATTAAAGGACACACTCACCCAGTTACTCCTTACACAGTTAAGTGGTGATTTGAATAATTCTACATAAATGCCCTCCCAGATGTATTTTTGAAGGGTAATCACATGATTAATTAGCATAGCCCACTCCCCAGAAATGCCTCGCTGGCATTTGCAGCAGGCAATGTCAGTGCATCACTTCATGGTAGAGCACTGTGTCACTGCAGTACTTCATGGTACAACACAATGTTGGTGCACCCCTTCATGGTACAGCACTGAGTTTGATTTATCTTTGACTCAGGAAATCGTTACCACAAGGTGTACACCAGGCTTACACCTCATGGAAACATTTCTGAACTGGACTCTGCATTGAACTTGAGACTGTTATGGCTGCTAGTGAATGATTGCCCCTAAGCATTAATGTCATAGTTCAGATGCCCTGATAAAGCTGTCCGATGTGGAGTATAGTGCATTTCCTCATGCAGATCCTGTTAATATAAGGCAAACAAGCTTCTTATTTAGTAGATAAAACATCTAACATTAATCAGTTTTTATGCAGTAAGCAGAAATGACAAGTAAATGAGCATCAGAAAATACCAGCATAAGATGAGGAGCAATCTTCTCAAAAGTCAGCATGCTGCAAGCTTGACAAAAGAAATAAAAACTATGAACTTTCTTTATAAATAGTAGGAAAAAAATATTTTTCTCATCTTAGTTTAGTACCTCTGGCCCAGGCTATGCTTCTAAATTAGAAAAAATAACTGAATTTGCACTATCAGGCCTCAAGTAGGTAATATCAGTAAGTACTTGCATAAACTTAGTTAATATGCTGTGTTGATGTTTCTAATGAAACGTCTCAGCAAAGGGCTGACCTTTTATTGAACTAAGTACAGAAAATGGTATGTAAGCTTTTAAATGAAATAAGCCCTTCATTTGGAGCAGTGAGTGTAGTTACTGAATGTTTGAAACATCCCTTTTATACCTCTTTATTTACTCTAGCCAGCTACAAGATATAATTTCAAGGACAGAGCAGCATCTAGCAAATTAATTTATTGTAACAGTATAAAATGCATATTTAGCTTTAGGTAATGAGATCTGTCATTTATGAAGTCATTTTTCTTGAACATGGCCCCAGTCTGACTGTGATGTCCTGTCAAATGACAGAGTACCCCGCCAAACCATAAGAAAAGTAGCCTGACTTTAATAATCATGGATGATAACTGTTGCCAGTAGCAGTGAGACCTTAAGCTCCCTGGCGACATTCAGCTGTTCATGTCCTTCCAAAGTGAATCAGGAAACAGGTGAGAAACAGGAAAGAGAGCAGCAGTTGAGAACCAGAGAGACTGACCTCTGATCATAAAGTAACAAGTTTCTTAGAACATAATATAAGAGATATCACAAAATAACAGTTTTTGGGTAACTGCAGGTTTTGTAGATGAAGTAATACGATGTACATGGTTGCAGTTAACTGTTGTTATTTTAATTAATTTACTGTTAGTCCTGCTTTGTGGAAATTCTGTGGTTGCAGGCAGCATGATGCATGCAGTTTATTAGCAATAGTCTGTTAATTTATTGGTGCTCATGATTTGAGGATATACTATACTCTGCAGTGAAATCTATGTGCTCTCAATGTAATGTGCAGCTGCTGTTTAAGAGCAAGAGCTATGTATTGTAGTCTCATTAAGCAAATTACTTTTGTAGACCAGTGCTTTACCCATAAAGTCTACAATCAGAATTTGAATCTCTTGAATCATGCACTGTGTTGTTTTTAGAAGTCAGTGATGTGCTGTTCTTTCTAGTATATAATGTGTATGTATTAGCTCCTGTATTAGAACTGTATTTCTGTTACACAGACTTGGAAAACTGACATAACTTCTCTCTCTCCTAAATATGAGCCCTAGGCTCAGTGGGGTTACTTGGTTAACAAATTACACATAAACAAATAAATTATACACATCTATGAACACTATTTTTTGCATATAATAAGAAGTACCAGAAATTCATGTACTGGCATCTTTTGTTGGGTCTTGATGTATGCAGAATTATAATACATTTCAGTCCATTAGGACCATCCTTTGTCAGCTTTGTTATTATATAACCAAGACAAAATAACAGTCAATGCACTATGATACAATGATTGCATGCACCGTGTATTATTATATATTAAGTACAACTGACTCTCATTAAATGCCCCTGAGAACAAACATTATTTATCATTGCAGTGCACTATGAGTACAATATTGTATGAACCAGAGTTTGCCAGCCAGGGTATTGGCTGTTAACATTTGTCTATAACAAGACAAAAATGCCCCTCATTCTGTCTGAACTTCAAGCCAGATGTGTTTCACAAGAGCGAAAAAAGATGGGGGGTGGGTGTGGAAGGGGCTGGATCCTGTATGGACTCAGAGGGTAGGGGTTAACACATTGCTGTGAAGCCTTGTGTAACAGATGTGCATTACACATGTAGAACCTGTAACTGAGCCAGCAAATCCAGAACAGGGGATGTACCCATATAATAATAACATTCAGCTATGCTTTATCATGTGTTAGCAAAGAAAACTGACAGTAAAGAACTGGGCATAAGAGGGGAAATGAAGAAGATACTAAAATTCTTGGCAGCTGTGTAATTGGTGTCATGGTTTAATTACTTTAAGATACTCTCAAAGGAGCACAGAGTATATGTTTGAAGCAACATTTGGTGTGCTTCAGTAAAAGCCTAGATTTCCTGTGAAATGTTTCTATATTTATTTTGTAGTGCTGGGTATACAATCTCACTGGCAATGGAAAATGAGGTATTAAACTTGTTTAATTTTCTATCTCTGTAAATTAGATTATCTAGAAGTGTTTACTGACTGTCCATCCATTTGAAAAGGGGGCAGGGGGCAGAAGCAAACTCATCCATCAATTCAGCATTAATCTTTCTACTTGTGACCCTTGCCATGGAAGGCTGGGCAGAAGCCTATCATATCAGATGACTGTCTGCAGGGGATGTTCATTGAAAAGTGTTTGCAAAGTCCATGATTTGCTTGACTTTCATGATCTGTTGAAGATTTTGCACCTGTAAACACCAAAGTAGTGGAGGTGTGTCTTGCAATCAGAAAGCAAAAGCAAAATTCTTACCATGTTCTTCTTCACAGATAATCTGTTTCCAAATATTTTAAAAGGCAATGTCTGTTTCAGCAGTTAATTGATTTTTTAATTTTAATATAATGGTATTCCAGTGAGTTAACAAATGCAAAATAAACCTAAAGTAAAAATCTGCTGTAGCTCTCCTTTGAGCAAGAATTTACATTACTGCAAAATACCTCCACTGCTCCATGATGCTGTTCTTTGCACGTCTGTATCCTGAAGTCATTCAGTTGCACAAAACAAAGATCTGAAAGCTTCAGCCACACAAACACACACCAGTGAAAGTGATGTTTTCTTTTATATTAGCAAAATATCGGTTGATGTGAAAAGCTGTCATGGCACTCTTGTGAGTAATAATTATAGTACTACATAACACCTTAGCTGCCTCATTCAAATATCCAAAGTATAGCAACTGGAGACTCTATTATTTAAATCACTTAGAAATGCTGAAAACATGACATAGCAGGATAGAATCTTGACTGTGAACCAGATAGCTCTGATCCAGTTTATGACCTTATCACTGGAGGAGCCAGTGAAGGGGGGGGAGAATATAGGAGTAGTGTTAGCTAACATTGTTCAGGGAGATGTTAGTAGTGATACTAGAGAATATGTTAGGGGGTACACACTAGACTCATGAGTGACACTGTTAACAGTATGTTATTGTGATGGTCCCTACTTTGGGCCAGTAATCAAGGAGCCTTAATCCTCATCATTAACACCGATGAGGAACGACCACTAGGAGCAAAAATGGATGCACACAGTAAGTTCAGATTTAGCTCTCTGAACCAAACACAATTTCCTTTAAGAGCACACAGGGATCACCCCCCAGACCTGGAGCTGAAATCTCTCTCTGTCCAAGCCCTAAACAAGACTTCACACTGACCACTTTAGAGCTCTGTATCCCTGTTCAAAGTAGCTGAACACACACTTGGATATTTGATTTCCACACACACACACACACACACACACACACACACACACACACACACACACACACCTGGGATAGGCTGGCACAGATTTACCAGCTGTGCCCCTTCTGCCCAGACTATAAGGTAATTACGCTGCCACCAGTCAGCTACTCCAGCTACTCTAAGGCTCTTACAAAGGAACCAAATTATGCTGAGTAAAATTAATACTAATGGTGGAGTTTGACCAATGCAGCAAGGCTTTCAGGAGCTGCCACAGTTTCACTAAAATAAGCATAAGTATGCTTAAGATGTAAAAGTATTCTCTAAAAGACCAGCCACAATGAAAAGTATAGAAATATTTAATAATAAATAATAAAATAGAAAACATGAGAATACTGAATATCTAGTTATAATAAACACCATAGTTACAATCACAGGAGATATAAAAAAAACTCAGTTGGACAGATTCACACAGATGCAGAAAAACAGTACTTAACTAATCTCACTATATTTTCCTGACTGACTAAAGAATTACTGATCCCTGGTTACTTATTAAAGTAAGGCAAGATGAAGTGTGTTGAGCTGTCTACTACAGCAAGACCAGATGAGGAGTGTGGTTGAGTGAGATATCTGTGAGAGATCTTTCCTGTCTGGTTCCGAGAAACAAAGAGCTGCTGTAAGAGTGCCAAAATATCTCTCACTAATATTTAAAGTATCATTTCAGTGCTGGTTATATCACCTGACTCTCATACAATACACACGCAGAGCTTTGCTAAGATCTGTTGCAGCATCTGAAAGCTGTAAAACAATTTCAAAAACTTCCACCCCTAAGGACAATACAGTAAGATTCCTACTCCTGGTTTTCCCAGGCATTTTTGTCTCTAGCTGCAATCAGATCTGAAAGATAAAATCTTTACAGCCTAAACCAACCCATTTAATTTTCAACCTATTTTTCAAAATTAGCTGAACTGAGATTAACCTTTTACCTTCCAGAATTCTCTGTTAAAACATATACATTTAATAATACTGCCTGACATACATGCATATCTCTTTTCTGTCCAGCAGGACCCTCTGTTGATGTATTTTTAACACAAGCTTTACAAATACATTTTTAACACAAGCATCTGTACAAATCAGTTGTGCTAGTCAAATTACATAAAATTCTTTACAAAACTCCAGCTACCTATGCTGGCATGTGTTACACTTGCACTGCCCTACTCTCCCTGGCACAGATGGCACTATGTCCTATAATTGTACTTATCATGATGATGGAATGCAGTCTCATATTCCACACTGCACCCCCCCCCTTGAGTGTCTGGCATCACATAGGCATGTCACTGTGAGGAGGGGCATTCATCTAGCAATATCGTATTGCACTCCATTGTGTACAGAGTAGAATCTAGCATGGCAGGAGAGTTATGGCTATACTGAAATAATCACATAGTTTGTCATATAGTGTTTGCCCCTTATCTGCCTCAACCCTTGCTCCTGGTGACAGGAGAATGAATGAACTGATTGGGTGGTTGGGGGAAGAAAGTTAAGTTAAGTGAGTATGGGGCCAAATAATTCACATAGAGATGGAATAGTGAAAACAATGGAATTGTTTTTGATCAATAGCAAAATACTGTATGCTGTTTCACAGTGATGATTTTTTTCACTAATTTGAATAAAAAACAATTCACCTTAACTACTCTGTGATGCAGATATTTATGAGGCTGAATGTGGCATTTATTCACTTTTGTAAAGTAAAGCAGTGGGGACCAGTATAATATAACATCTGGAGCCTATATTAACTAATCCTATCCACAAATATGCTTATATAAATATATGATTGTTGAAAAGCATCACACAACATTTAGGTATTGATGCTTTAACATGCACTCTAAGAAGAAATAACTAAATATAGGTGACAGAAATATTTAAATATCTTACACTGTTTTAAATATAATTTAATGTAGTGTTTTCATTTGGATGTTGGAGCTCATATAGTCTTGCTTTACAAGGCTTTTTAAAATGATATTAAATGTTTTACTAAACAAAAATATGACCATCGGGCAACAACATACAGCACTATGGTCTAGATGCATAATCATGATTAGTATCTGAAAGCTGTATTAATTCTATCATGTAAATACCCACTTATAAAGATGAATATGAGAAATTACATTTAATTATGGTCTTGATACTTTTGCAAATGCTGTACAGGACCTAAAAGCTGTATTAATTTTAGCATGCTGATGCATGTTTGTAAAAAAGATGATCATGAGGATGTAACATACAGCCGTGTGGTCTTGATTCTTTAACATGAACTTTTCTGTGCCATGTGACAGCAAAAATGAATTGCCAAATATTTATTTATTTATTTGTCTTCATTTACTGGGAAAGTATGACTGGGTAATACCCATTTTCAATGGAGACCCAGGGAAAAAAGCTCCATTTGCTTACATTGCATTATACTAAGTGCCAGTTAAACATAGAGTATTTATATTTCCATTTCCATTTATACACAAACAGTACTTACATTTATACATTCTA
Organism: Protopterus annectens; assembly: GCF_019279795.1. Lineage (NCBI taxonomy): Eukaryota > Metazoa > Chordata > Ceratodontiformes > Protopteridae > Protopterus > Protopterus annectens. Next base: position 84,146,930 of record NC_056725.1, on the reverse strand, counting down.
AGATTTTAAAGAGGTGGAAGTTACTAAAGAGAAAGCCCATGTGCAACTTAGTGGATTATACAGGCAGCAGTTATGTATAAAAATTGTTTTGTCATAGGTTCAAGGAACATTTCACCTTAATTTACATGACTGCAAGTATCATTTGGTGTTGTATTTACATGTGGATTTAGAAGCTCACTTATTCTTGCTTATGCATATGTTTTTAGTATTTAAAACAGTTTTTAGCGAGGAAAAATAATGGCCATGGGGAGCAGCATATAGCATTACTGTCTTGATGTTATCACATACTCTGTTGTCTGGGTTATATTATGAATGATTGAACACTGAAAAAATTGACCACAAATAAAAATAATTAAAAAAACAGATTGGAAAAGGATTGAAACTATTCAACATATACTGCTGTATAATATAATAACAAAACTCCATCCCAACAAACATAAAACAAGGCCTAAAAAACTAATCCATAATTCCCACCAAAAAATACAATAAACTCATCATCAAAATTAAAACAAAATAATTTTGGGGTGGGGGGAACTTTGCTCGCACCCATACTCAGTTACTTAAATATATAAACAAGCATGGTCACACAACCCCACAAGAAGGCAATCTGACAGAAATAGCATAACCCTATCCAAACAGAATTTGAGCATTCAGATGATCAGCCACAAGCGCACCTTCACTTCATGGGTGATCATGTAACTGTTTGAGCAAAGTAGCTGCAACTGCTCTTTGATACCCAATAGTAAGATCAAATATAGGAAACAAGAATGTTTCACTTCATTTTACATTACTGCAAATATTATTTGGCATAGTGCTTGCATTTGAATTTTTAATTAATTTTAACATGATTACAAATATAGTTTGTTCTGGTGCTCATGTAGATTTTACAGAGCTGTGGAAAATGACCGTCTTATACCAGTAATTATATGGCTGAATGCACGTGTAAAAATAAGATCGGGAAGAAGCAACATGCAACATTATATTAGTGGTTTGACAATAGCCATCATCTGAGACCTGATAGTGAAAACTCTTACCCATACCCAAACAGAAGTCAGAGAAACCTTTAACTTTATTTTATGTGACTGCATACTTCATTTCATGTAATGTAGGAGCATGCCTATTCCTGTTTCACACTTCATATATATAATAATTATTTGTCTTTTTTAATGCAGAACGAAGAATATCCATGAGGAGTCAACATATAACATTACATCTTTAATGCTTTCTAATATCATATAATGAGAAATAATAGCTAACTATAGGCAGCAGGACTTTTTCACTTTTTTACCTGATTCCAAATATTATTTGATGCTGTTTTTATCCTAGCTATGTCTGACTGCTGCAGGCTATCTCATCCTGAAATGTGAATGCTGCTTCCTAGATTTGTCTGGCATATTGCTATACCGCTTATGCATAAGAACAAGCAAGGGTCAATAAAGTAATTGTAGTGTGTATATGAAAAAACATTTTTTGACATTTTGTTTTCATATTTTGCTCTTTTCATATTTTGCTTGTCAATAAGTGGTGTTGGCTTTATTGGCCTAAATGTACCATTAAAGACTTCAATAAGTAAAAAGTCACAGGCATGCCACAGCCTTGTAACTGAAACACTGGTATGTTCTTAAATAGTTATTTGCATATATCCCATGGGTCTCCACTACAAGAGGTTTAACGTATTATACCGTTAAGACTCTAGCTTGTCTGGGTCTTTCTTGTAGTTTATACTAAATGGTTTGTCTATGTGGTGTTTTACCCTTTGGTTTTCATAACTAGTAAGTCACATAATCAAAGAACCAAAGGTATTGCCGGTGTCAAAAGTGAATACTGTTAAAAACGCACTGTTTTCAAAAAGTTATATCACAAGCAGTCCTAAGCTAATGAAGCTGATTTACCATGAACCCACCTCCTTACACATAGAAACAAACAATGATTAATAGCCCCATTGCAGTGTACCTGAGAAATAGAAGTAATAACTAAGTATAGAACTGCTTGCTAGGTCTTCTGAAAGAGGTAGTGAAACCAATATAAGTGGCATTTTTCCTCTTACAGCCACCTATTATTTTCAGTATCACATATCAAAGAATGCATACATATGTTCTCTCTTTTCCTACAAATACATACAAAGAACTGATTCATTTTAAAATGAATCTTTTTAACTCATAAAATAAAATCATCATAAAAATAATTCCATTAGCAAAGCACAACATTGTCCATCCCTAAATGGTGTAACCATATACTACTCCACTAATGGAATGCTGTGCTCCACAAGCACCAGCTACTAGCAGCCAAATCAAACAACTAAGCTGGAGACTCCCTGTACTCCAACTACATCTTGAAAAGTGGAACTCCAACCCTCTTCCTCTCAGACAAATGAACAATCCAAAAATCCTTTAACCCATAACTAAAAAACACATCTAGCAGACTCCTAGCTGTGCATCTGCATTTCTCCAGGCTAGAAGCCTCGGTACACCTCCTTACTACAGGCAACATTTCCCATACATTCTCTTTTCCTATGGACCAAAATCTGTTGCCCACTCTTCCCTCTCAAAACAATTGCAAACTAGTTCTTGTAACACAAATGATTTTTTTACAATTATCAGCATATCTTTCTGCATTATTACAGAATATTCTCCACACAGCTAATTTTGTAAATTTAAAATGAAGTCTGCACACAGCTATCAACCACTAATTGTTGTAATCAGAAATAACTGTGTATATTGCAACACAAATGCAACCCTGTGTATTGTATGTAAATACATGGTTATATTGCTCTACTTTCATGAGTCTAAGTGACGTTTGCCCACAGTTATCCATCATCATTAGTGGTATAATGTAATGAGAATGAAGCTCTGTATACCATTAATAGCAGTGGAATGCAACCCTGTTTATTGTATGTAAATGCATTTTCTTGTACTTCTTTTGTCTTAGCAGGGATGTCTGCTATCTCTCTATGCTGTGTATATCTTATGTGTATATATTTATGTCAGTTGGAGCTTTTCTTCCTGGACCTCCACGAAAAGGGGTGTATAGTCCAGTCAGACTTTCCCAGTAATCAAATGCAATAAATAAATAACCTGCTGTTTGTTTGTTATGTAACTGCCTATTATTTTTCTGTTTCAGGTATTGGAATGAATGAATGAATGATCTTGTCCTCTCTATGTGAAGAGTTGTTTTTTGCAGTACCTACTACTCCCACCACCACTACTATCCCATTCTTCCATTATACCTTACAACAACGCAACACTATCAGTGGGCAGCAAGCCAACACACAGCACTGACAAATGCTATTCTAGGCTTCTTTAATCAGATTTCAGTAGTCAGTTCTCTGCATCTTTCCTTGTTTCCCATTTATATCTCATACTATGTCTTATATATCTACTAAGTAATGTACATTTCCATCCTTGTCTTGTTTCGAATCCATATTTCTTCTCTGCATTAACTCATCCTTGTTTTTTTATTCTGTGTGCTACCATGACCAACTATTCCTTTGTCTTCCCACTTCTTTGTTACTCCATATCACCATTTCTACTTTTAGTCCATTGTTTCCACAAAACCTTTATTGCTATTGCTAAATTGTAAATTATGTTCTAAGATTCTTCATCTGTCCGCATGCTATAGTGTTCTGACCTTTTTTCTCCTTTACTCTTCTGCTCCTTCCTCAGTTCATTATGCAGATTCTCCCATTCTTGCTAGCCAAGCCATGATCTTTCACATTCCACGTCTGACTTTAAATACTATACTAACAACGTATATATGGCACTGCCCATACACCCTTTCAGTGTCATTGTGAGCCTGCCCCTATTGCTTTCCTGTTTTGCTGCTTCGCCATTAAAGATAATGGACATCTGCTGTGTTTTCTTCAATGGCCTGCTGCATAGTTCATTTGTGAGGTATCTCAGCAAATACAGGATTTATGGCAAACTACTTTTATTGTTGCTATTCTGACATAAGTGATGTGCTTTGTTCTGCATGTTTAAGGTTGTCACCTTTTTTCTCATACATGTTACAGAAATTTATTCTACACTTATATTTTGCATCCATACTTAGCAGAATTGTTCACATCCTCCCTTCCCTCTTTTTTGTAGAAACCCCTATTACTAATGCTGCTTACATCAAATTTGCTAAAAGTATTGTGCATTATATCCCTTAGTTTCTACATTATATAGTGTCTTTCATGCTTGCTACTTGGGCAGATTTCACAATCACATTGGTAATCCATCTAATACTGCTCTTGTTTACTTTAGCTGTTCACTGCTCCCTTATATCTCTCCTACTTCTGTTTATATGTCACTGCTTCTCTCTCTCTCTCTTACTCTCTATCTGTATGTCTTTTCTTTCTCTTTCTCTTTCTCTGCGTATCTTACTGCTTCTGTTTTGTTAAAAGATCATTCATCTACATCCATACCTTCTGGATATTTTGTCTGCTTTTCTGTTGTCCCCAACTTCATATACACCTTCATGAAAGTCTGAAAAAAAATCTGCAATCCTTTTGCTGGCCTGAATTATCCTTTCATCTTTGTTCACTAATTCAGTTAAGTACTTATCTTTCTTGTTCTTCTACCAATTTGCTGGCATCCAGCCTGGCTTCTCACTTTCAACCATCTACAAATAATTGTTATACTGCAGTTTAATCTTTACTAGTCTTAGTTTTCATCTCCATATTACTTAATCTTTCTCGTCTGCTATATTTATTTTGCGTATCTCTCTCTCTCTTCTTATTTTAGCTTCCTTTTATTCCTTTTTGCTCTTGATATTACCAGAAACCATCATCTTAGAACTGTTTTTACCCAATTTAACCAACATTTAATGTCATGTTACAATCTCTTCTGCATAGCAGACCAAGAAAATATTTCCCTCCTATGCAGTTCTTTATAATATGGTGTGATATACAAATGACTAACAGTGGCCCTGGCAAACATGGCACTACCTCGGGATGATCAGCAGGCTACACCACCCCTGACATTTATCACTTAAAGGACTGTGCATTGCTAAATACTGGGCATGAAGACAATGTCTGGTGAGCATACATTTACATTACTGCAATGAAGCTACTTACATGTAATTGGTGACCATACATATGGCTTGATATAGGGTTTCCTTATTTTAACAGCATGCAGAACACAAATGTGTATGCACCCTAAAGGGGCAGGATATATATGATGATAGACATATGACTCTGTCCTCTGACGAGTCACACGGGTCTATATTAGAAGATCAAAACTCCAAAAGAGCAAACCCTCTTTAATCAAACTCTAATACCCAAAACCACACAATATTGAATGTAAGGAACAGCAATTTTTTCCCAGGGAAAATAATCGCTGCTCCAAAAAAAAAAAAAAAAAAAAATCCAAAGACAAAATAAAGTGGGGGGCTTTGCCCCCACACCCCCCCTACTTAAATATACCAACTCCGAGATCGCACCACAGTGGAGGAAATGGCAAAGTCCTGACAATGGCCCAGCAATTTTTTTTTCCCTGGGAAAAAAATCACTGTTCTGTACCTTCGATATTGTGTGGTTTCGAGTATTAGCATTCGATTAAACAGCTTTCACTCTTTTTGACTTTTTATCTTCTAATATAGACCCTGTCACACTAAAGACATAGACACGGTTATTCATGGAGTGACAGCAGTGTCATGTCTTGATATGCATAGTCTGACACTAAGCCCTATAGCACATGAATGACAGTACTCACATATATCATGTGTTGTGTCATGGCAACATGAGTGTGGGCAATATGACTACCAGGAATAACAGTGCTGTGTGGACCATTCCCAATCTTGGCCAAAAGGGAGGATACAAGCAATGACACACACACACAGTGTGATAGTTGCTGACAGTCATATCAATGAGTAATAAGCTATGAGTGCAGGTTCAGAAGAATATCTCTCCTATGGCATGACATTCAGCCAGTGCATATCTCTTTCCAAATTCTGCAGAGGCAGGGTAGCACAAAGCCATATGACAGACCAGCTCATTGGTTAGTAGCCAACTCATTGGTTAGTATCTGTCAGCTGAGCATTGTGGTACAGCTGCATATAATCATAAAACTATATCCCTATAGTCTTGTCCCCCTACCTTTCTTAAAATAAGTTGTTGCATGTTATGCTGATGTCCCTGCATCAGTGCCAAATGCAGTATATAGAAATGCCTGCTATGACCACCAAAGCCATAAAGTGATATAATGGCTGAGCAGTTTAAATATGACTATGTCTGTGTTGCCATATGAATGTAGAAAACACTGTTTTGCCTAGAAATCCCTATTGATTCAAATGTGTGTGTGTGTGTGTGTGTGTGTGTGTGTGTGTGTGTGTGTGTGTGTGTGTGTGTGTGTGTGTGTGTGTGTGTGTGTGTGTATGTGTGATACATTCTGCAACTGAAACCTTTAACAATTTATTTATCTGCTTAATAATTTGTTAGGCAGTTAGGTGAGATGGACTAATGTTCCTTTTCAGCCAGGTCTACGGAAAATAATTATATAGACATAAAACCAAAAAAAAGTATTCAACATGTTAGATAGCACAAAGCAATAAAAACCTGATACGTGTAACTTAAAAGTAATGCATATCTAAAATAGTGCACGCATGTATCTAGTTAGTTAGTTAGTTAGTTAGTTAGTTAGTTAGTTAGTTAGTTAGTTATACTTTGTTAACTGGGTAAGTGAACTTGTGCAGGGATATGGGCAAAGCCACAAAGACAAAGTTAATAACAAGTAAGAAGTGGACATAAGAATAAAAAAACGACAATATTGGCACTACGTCGCTTAACAAAGATTGTATGTACAAAACATAGCCAAGTAGTGACAGTAGGTAAGTAAAACATTTAACAGCATTTATAAAAATTATTACAATATTAATGCTTTAATATATAAAATTGCTGCAACGGCTAATAATTAAAAAGGTGATTAAAACCTCAAATCAGATTTCAGCGTGTTTGTTCATACAAAAAAAGTATAATTTAGAAGTGCATACTGATTTCCTAATGGCAATTACACAAATTTAGTGGTAACTAGAAAAATATGCAATATGATGGCTAACTGACTAAATTTAGGAAAGCATGTACAGGATATTTCATTGGTTAGGTGCTGATGTAGCTGACAGAGTTGGGTAGCTAAGCAATTCCACAATGCAGAGTCTAATTTGGAAAAAAAATGTATACTTAGCTGTAAATACAGAGGATTAATGAGTATGTGATGTTGCAGTGAGCAGTGTGCCTTGTGGTGGTTCTCAACAGACACTGACCTTTCATACTCCATTGTGTATCCCTATTTGCAAGCCCTGTCCCTAATGTCTGTTACTGACACACAGCATCCCTGATCTGTTTTTCATTCAGATCACATATGATTTACTCCCTCAGCTAATCACTTACTGCAGTCTGACCTCCACACCCAGGCACATGGAATACTTTAGATATGCAGCCTGCAGACTGACTAGCTCTTCTCAGAAGTCCCTCCTTCTAAAATAGCACTGCATGTCTGCAGAATATTGTCACTCAGTGTAACAGTACCTGTAGACATAATGCAGTCTGTGAATAATGTCCATTCCAGCAAACACTTGGCATGTAATCTTTCCACTTTTACTAGAACACACTCAGCACAATATGATATATTGCAAGTGGGTTCTATGGTCTGACATAGGATGTTAAGTTACTCTTTACCAAGAATATTTTATAACATTAAGTCACGAACCATTCAATAAGTGCCACGGCTCTTTTATACCCTTGTGCTGTCAAAATAACCACAAAAACCGCAAGGTAAATCCAAATAAAATTCAGCAACAAATACCAAAAATAAGGAATCCTGGTGGAATAGGACACTGAAGAATAACTCCAAACTGATGCGAACTGAACAAGTGAATCAATACCCTTTATTCCAAAGAAGAATGATACAAAACGGTAAATGCACTTAAATAACAAAAATCATTCCAATAAGGTTAAGCGCTTTCACCCATTATAACTCATGGGCTTCATCAGAACCATTTGAATAAAATAAGAAAATCCTTTTAAAAGAAAAAAGGCACCAAAAGGAAGCGGAAACTGATGTAATATCCTGTATAGCAAATACCGCCCCTTGCCCTTATACACCAATCATTAGATTTAAAATTGGCGCCAACAGGAAGCTATAGGTGGAGATTACAAAACAGTGTTGAATTTTAAAGAGGTCTGGTGGCAACTCTTATTAGATGCCACCACATACCCTGGCCTCCACGATTTTATTTCTTGTAACCAATTTTAGAATATTGCATATGATTGTTTATTATTTATTAATTATTTAACTTATTTCACATGTATATTTATTGTGAATTTTTATATACATATTAATTTCACATTATTGTATTATGTACAAGTATATATTGGTTACATAACACATATATTCGTTAGGTTGTATAGGTGAAGTGATTGTTAGGTTTTTGAGATATGGTTTATTACAGGTTTATTATGGGATTCTTGTGTATACATTTTAGATTTATTTTTATCATACAGTGTGTTCATTTTAAATATTTTAAATCAACATGAATATGGATGCTTGAGTATGGTCATTGTGATGAATTTTATTGATGAATTTTTTGCACGAACTACATTGATAAAATTTTTTGTACGAACTACATTGATAGATTTTGTATATATTGAAGTATTAGGAAGTGTAGTGAGGCTTTTAAGGGGTGGAGTATTGCATATGACAGAACACAGGAAATGATGTATTTTTCAGCTTCCTGTTGGCGCCAATTTTAAATCTAATGATTGGTGTATAAGGGCAGGGGGCGGTGTTTGCTATACAGGATATTACATCAGTTTCCGCTTCCTTTTGGTGCCTTTTTTTCTTTTAAAAGGATTTTGTTATTTTATTCAAAAGGTTCTGATGAAGCCCATGAGTTGTAGTGGGTGAAAGCGCTTAACCTTATTGGAATGATTTTTGTTATTTAAGTGCATTTACCGTTTTGTATCATTCTTCTTTGTAATAAAGGATATTGATTCACTTGTTCAGTTCGCATCAGTTTGGAGTTATTCTTCAGTGTCCTATTCCACCAGGATTCCTTATTTTTGGTATTTGTTGCTGAATTTTATTTGGATTTACCTTGCGGTTTTTGTGGTTATTTCGACAGCACAAGGTTATAAAAGAGCCGTGGCACTTATTGGATGGTTTGTGACTTAACGTTGTAAGCTGTTTTCAAGAATATTTTATTGCAGGTATACATAGCAGGCCTACACATCTACTGTAGGTTCAGTACTTGCATACATGAATCAGTCCTGCAGTCCTGTATATCCTATGAATACAAAAGTATGCTACATGAAGGACATTACAATAAGATTTACATAACGCCTGAGTAATAATGATGAGTGTACACATACCCCAGCTTGGACATAAAATTCTTATTGTGTATTATAACATTTGTAAAAGGCTAAATCAGCTAAGTAATTGAGTAATTGGGGTGTGAAAGTAAAGATGTAAAAAAATAGTTCCACAAAGCAGGAACAATGCAGGAAAAATAGCAGCACAGCAGTTAGGGTTGCTGCCTCACAACACAGAGCTCTCCAATTTGATTCCCAGTTGGGGTGCCTTCTGTGTTGAGTCTGCTTGCCCTCCCTGTGTCTGCATGAGTTTTTACTTAGGGTTCTGGTTTCCTCCCACATCCCCAAAAGGTTCCATAAATGAAGTGGCAATACAATAAATTGTTTGCAGGTGTGCATGCAATGCACAGTGAGACAGTGGCCCAGATTCCAAAAGCTATTTGCGGACAGCACAGCATGCCAAAAGAGGACTTAAGCACACCAGCTGTAGACATGATTTCAGAAGGCACATCAAAAACAGTCTCAGCACATAGCTCTTCAGCATAAGGTAAATATGGATTCTGCTCATGCCCTTCTGATTCCAAAATACAGTGTGTGCACCCAACACAACTTAAATGTGACAAACTGCAGCATCCACTCTCTTTCTGAAATCCTTGGCATATGCTGTACGACCTCACAAGGAATGGAAGCTAATACTTTGGATCCTGCCATATTCCATAAGAATACCACCAAAAAAAGAAAAGGAAAGAAAAATTCAACCTGCAGTTAATGAACTGCAACAGGCTGAAGAAATACAAGTCATGTAGCCAGAGCAAGGTTACACCTAAACCAGTTGTCAGACCAGCAAATAATTAACAGATACTGTCTAGGCAGACAACTGGTGCAGGCTGTCTGCAGCATGTGTGCCCCACACATATATGGTTGGATCCTCAGAGGAAGCATCATCTCTCCTGATACCAAAGTGCATCTCAGCCTGGGTCTACTTGCATCTGGAACATTACAGAGACACATGGGGGATGCTGTGGAAGTGTCACAGACACCTGCCAGTCATATCCTGGCAAAATTCCTGGCAGCAATGTGCAACAATGTAGATGGCTACATCCATTTTCCATCCATCTCCATGGAGCAGAGAACTGTAACACACCAGTTCTACAACACTGCAAACTTCCCTCTTGTACTCAGGGAAGTAGATTTCACACACATCCCTGTCAAGACCCCAGTACAAACTGAAGCACACTGATATATAAATAGAAAGGGCTGACCATCCCTGAACCACCAGTTTGTGTGTGAGGCAGATGGCAGCATAACAAACCTCATAGCAACACAACCTGGAAATGTCCATGATGCTGCCACCTGGAGGGAAAGTGGACTAAAGGCTGCATTTCATCAAGGTGAAATACCTGAGGGACTACTACTGTGTAAGTACAGAAACACAGCTAGGATGTAAGCCAAGGACATTTCATCCAACAATATCCATTCTGACAATGTTTTTGTTTAGTCTCCACAACAGGTGACTTTGGTTATCCACTTGAGCCGTGGCTAATGACCCAGTATTGTGAACCATCCAACCCTGCAGAGGAGGCCTACAATGCAGCACATGCAACAACCACAAATACCACAGAGCATGTGTTCAATGTACTGAAAGCTATGTACAGATGGCTGGACACATCCAGGGTTGCACCTCAATACACACCTGAGAAGGCAGAACAGATAACAGTGTGTGCCATTCTGCAAAACATGCTAACCAGAGTACATGGTAGTCTTCCAGCTGCAAGTGTGGGTGAATTACCCCAAGAACCCCAGATGTCTGTAGATGACATGCTGCAGGTATCAGAGGAGGAACAAGAGGATATAGGGGAAAAAGGCATAGGCATGGGTAATGGAGGGTGTGACCACAAGTGCAGGCCTAAGCAACATGGCAGCATCTGACCCACAACTTTTGAGTCATGGCAAGTCACACATACATGAGTACAGAGATTAAATGTTGATATTCAGGTGTTACCCCACCACAGCAGCACAGATTGCATCTACTGGTGATTACCCACTAGATGTACACTCTGAGCATCAGACATAACAACATAATAATAACATTATGATCATATATAAATCTATCACAATAGGGATCATCATATCAGGGTACAACTGGCACAGGTATATATACAGACTCAGATTGTTGTATCAGTGTATGACACAGAATAAGGGACACATATCAATGCAACACATTCCTAACTCTCCACTATAAAAAGCTGCAAACGGGTAATCATCGCAGGATATAATGCAAAACTGTTGTTAATATCACAATCCAAATATATCACTGTATAGTATGGATAAAGCAATGTAATAAATGGAATTAGCTATGTTTAGTAAAACTGTTTGACTCCTGTGGCATCAGACTTGTCAATGAACACAGATGGATGACATTGTCAGTGTTCTGCACAGCAATCATCATCACTACAGTGTGAGACTGACACCACCAGACAGAGAGGATCAACTGTCTATATTGCTCTAATGCAGTCTAGGGTGCCCACATTGACAGCTCACACTGCAGTTTGCACAGAAAAGACTAATGGGGGTGACACCAGCATGTGCAGGTGAAGGAGCATGACTGTGACTTGACTATCTGATCATGACTGCCGGACTCACAGGAGATGAGCTAGCAGTGTGTGCACATTAGAACATAAACATTGATGCCTGATGGGCAGGGTTGGATCTGCTAAAAAGTGACTTGCCTCTCCCATGTCTCAATCGGCTAATAACAGTCAGGGTACTCAGAACCCTCCTTGTACTATGGCACTGCTGTACTACTGTAAAGGCCAGGGATTCTACTGACTGTGCCACAGAAAACAGACTTTCATTCCGAGCAGCCAATGAGGCCATTACCTCACGGTGTCTGTGCTTCTGTCCTTTATGCACCACACCCAGCTGGAGTGCAACATGATCTGTGGCAGGGGCAAGTGCACAGATGTCAGATGCATAACATAGCTCAGATCATTCATTTGCCTGTAAGAGTAGGCAGACACCCTCTGACACCTGCCCATGCACACCATCTGCATGTCAATGTCAATGTCTTCTGTGAAGGGCAGTATCAATATGTTGTGATTAACTATCAGCAGCAGCAGTCTCAACATGGGTCTGTTGTTCACAGACCTCATTAGGTCGACCATCCAATGTCCCCTCATTGTCAGAATGGCTGGCAGGTTTCCCTCCACATCTGAGGCTACAGCTACATTCACGTGACTGTCAGCATTTTGGAAGGACTGTATCACAATGCCACTGTCCTATGTGCCAGGAGCCTGTGATGAAAGGAGATACCACCAGCCCAGCTAGCTGGAATTTTGTAAATAATTATATGTCACTGGTGAATATCAAAATGATTTGTGTATGTTGCTTGTGTTACAAATGTATTAGAACTGTATGTCATGTGTATATCAAACTGCTTGTACAGAAGTGTGTGCTGTAAATGGTATTTGCAAAATGTTTGTGTTTAAAATGGATCTACAGTGTGCCCTGCTGGAAGAGAACAGAAATGTATTTGCACTACTGTAACTGTTTAAATGTATATATTTTAATACTGGAAACTGGGATACAGGAGGTTAACCTCAGTCTAGTACATTTTAGAAAAATATCTGAAATTAAATTGCTTTATGGCTAGGCCATAAAAGATGGTGTCTTACAGTTTTTAATACAGCAACAGACACAATATCTATACTAAGAAGTTTTCTGTATTGTCTTGAGGGTGAATTACTTGTCATGAAAGCATGAAGGAATGCAATTGTTTTATGACTTCAAGCATCTGCTAGGGATCTGAGGAGAAGCCCTTATCTATGTATTTTTACAGGTAGGAGACATCAATATGCATTCTGTCTTGGAACTGACAACAACTGATCCATTCACCACATCTGCCTTGCTCTAATGAAGTATGTTTCTAATGAACAGTATAACTCACTTTGATACAGTCAGGAATATAGTAAAGCTTAGTTCAGATGTTTTTCTTTATTTATGTGAGACTGTCCTCTAATGTTGTTTTAAATATTTCCTGTGGTTTTGAACTTTGATGTCACTGTGACTATATATTTAGTATTGTCTTTTATTTTTTATCATTAAATTCTATCATTAATTTTTTTAAATATTTTGACTGATCTGTGTATTTAAGTTTGAGTTTAGATATTGTATATTTATTTGTTGACATTTGTTGACACTTGTTACTACTGTGCTCACTAATAATCTTTGCCTATTATTAACTATTACTAGTATTTGTAGTAGTATTAATATTACCTTTGAAGCTCTGATTGTTGAGGACTGGTGGCAGTTAATAACTACCTTATAGTCTGGGCAGGGGGTATAGTAGTAAACTTGTGCCAGCCTCCAGCCTGTGGTGTGTGTGTGTGTGTGGTGAGTGTGTCTGTGTGTGTGTGTGGGTGGGTGTGTGTGTGTCTGTGTGTGTGTGTGTGCGTGTGTGTGTGTGTGTGTGTGTGTGTGTGTGAGTGTGTGTGTGTGTGTGTGGTTGTGTGTGTGAATCAAGCCTCAAAATGTCTGCATGTCAGCTACTTGGGCAGGGAGATGAAGCACTGGTTGCAAAGAGAGGATACTGAGGGTCTTAGATTGGTCACTCAGCTGAGGGTCTGACTCTATAGCTGATACTAAGAGGGAGTCCAGACTGAGATCTGGAGAGTGAAACAGCAACCAATGAGGAAGTGGATTCTGTGTGCTGAGTGCTGAAAGGAAATTGCACTTGGAACTGGAGCTGCATCTCTGTGTGCACTGCACATCCTCCAATGAACATTCCCACTTTGATGTGTGGTGAGGATTGTGCATTTTTGATTGAGCCATTAGGTTGGGTTGATCACTGAGAGCCAGTGCAGGATGATTCCAGAACCACACAAGATCATGCATCATGATTCCTGAAAGGAGCAAAAGAGGGGATACAGGTCTGATGTGCTAAAATAAGAGAGATGAAGATAGATCATCACATGTTGATATCACAATATTGACAAAGACATATATCACATATATATCATACTACTAATAATAGTGACCTACCATTAGGTCATGTGTGTCTTATCTGTTAACTGGTCCAACAATCTGGACACATATGTTTATCATATAAGTCACAATACATACATACATGACAATACAAACAGCACAAACAACACACACTTGGGAAGTCTTGACATGAGAAAATGGGAAGACATTACAGAACACACTGTTGCAAGCACAAATCAAAGTCAAATTAAAACCAACACCATTATTCAACCCATTTCACAAATAGTAAATTCAAATATATAACCAAACCAGTAAACAAATGACACAAACAAAAAGAAAACCAAAAAAAAAAAAATACAAAACTTAATGAAATTGCAGAGAAAAAAAAAGTTAATCATATAAAAATAGAGCCCTATTGCAGAAGAATCATCAATAAAACAAAATATCTACAAAACATCTTTTTGGACATTGCAGGTTTCTGAATTGATAAGCGCCAATTAAGATATTTTATCTGATCTGCTTTTTGGTGAATACATTATTAAGCTTAAATTGAATGAATAAATTGATAGAAATTTTTTGTTATATAAAAAGCTTAAGAAGCAGATAAATGTCTTTATTTTATATAAGGCAAAGACTAGATATAAAAATAGAAAAATATACAATCATTGCTCCCCATATAAAACATTATAATTAGACTCCCCTATGTCCCCAAACAAAACACAAAGCCCAATAATCCTATCCATAATAAAGGCAAAAATACAAAAATAACTAATCCTCTAACTTTTGCTCTGCTAAATACAATCTCTCTAAAAAAAAAGAAAAATCTTCATGTGTCTCTAACCATAACCCCATTCAAAACATCTCCACCATCTATCCATAACCATCCAGACCAGCATCCAGCCCATCAACAGCCCTTCCTTCTTCAATTCAATCTTTCCACACCAAGCCCGATCTTCTGTCATTCTTTGACACTGTGTTTTACTAGACTTGTCTGGGCATTTTGACACTGTTTCCCTTTCTCAGCCAATTCTATCCAACCCTCTCTTTCTCAACCACTTTCAATCTAACTCTAGTCTGGTTTTCTGTTTCCCTATCAGACAAGATCTCAGGCAGTCTTCCCTGCAAACTCCCCTTCTTCCTTCTCTACCTACCACATAGGTACCATTATCTATCAATCCTTTCATCAATAACTTCTACACTGCTATTCCAGATGCAAAAATCATTCAATATGCCGACGATTCTACCTTAGTCTGCTCTGCTACTAACTTCTCTGAACTGCTGGCAAAAACTCAAACTGCATTCTCCACAACAGAAAACTGGATGCACCAAAACCACCTCTCTCTCAATGCAAATAAATCTAAAATCCTACTATTCCCCCCATCTAAGACCTACTACGATAACAAAAATGAATTTAAAGTCCTTAGCCAATCCAACTCACCCATAGAAGTGGTACCTTCTGCTAAACTCCTAGGCATAACTGTTGATGAACACCTCAAGTTCGACACCCACATTCAACAAAACATTAAAAAAAAACACCAAAAGCTAGGCATGTTGTATAGGAACAATCACTTTCTCTCTAATTCCACTAGGCATACTCTGGCCACTACATATCTTCTTCCTTCCTTATTATATGGTGCTCTTCTCCTAACCAACCTGTCCACCTCTACAACCTCCAAACTAGAAAACTGCTACAATAAAATCTCTAAATTTGCCACCAGTTCCAAACATTCCACCCATCATTGCCTCACCCTGCAATTCTTGAATTGGCAAGAAATTTCTAACCACCTGGACTACCTGCAACTATCCACAGCACATAGACTTATATTTCATCCCACAAAATTCCCTGCTCTAGCTAATATCCTTCCCCCTTATATTCCTAACAGAACACTTAGATCTGAGCGCCAGAATCTAATTGCTATCCACAAACCTAAGTGCCCTGCTGGCCAACTGCTCCTCTTTTATGCTCTAGGCAAAACATGGAATCCCCTTCCCTCCACACTAAGAACCACATCTAACTCTGACAACTTCAAAAGCCAACTTTTCAAACACTTGTCCACTAAATGGAAATACACCTGCCTCCACCCTACTTAATCCTTGCTATCTCTATGCCCTAGGGGTCCTTTCCCCTGATACACAGCTCTCTAAATCTCCCACAGTCTCATACCTATAACCCTTTACAAGCTCTCTTTAACTTCTTTAGCTTCACTATCTTTAACCGACTTAAAAATGCTAGAGCTATGCTCGCATGACTAAACCTGTAATTAATGTAAATATTGTGAATAATTTTCTACTTTCTACTTTAATTATGTATATAAACCAAGCATAATCTGATTCCTCAATAAATGTAATTTAACTGACACTCACTCGCAACACTCATTTTCCCTTGTATCAAAAGTAACTGAATCACCCTTAACTTCTCTCTTAACAGATTCTGCCAACTATGCTTGTTGTAAATTCTTATTTGTGTTTCTCAATACAATGTTAACTTGTATACGCTGGCATTTTATTGTAACTGAACTTGTACAATGCTTTCTTGGAGCTTTTCACCCCGGGCCTCCACTGAAAATGAGTCTTGATGACCCAGTGGACTTCCCCGGTAACCAGACTGGAAATAAATAATAAATAAATAAATAAATTCCTGCTTTTTTAGATGATAAGAAGTTAAATGGAGGGGTTCATTCTGAAGAAAGAAAGCAGTCACCACCTATAACTAGGAATGATGTACAGAGGGATGATAAGGGGGATTGAATGAACTGAACTCTTTCTCATCTGAGGGGCAGGTTTTTTGTCTGGTTCATCGATCAGAGAGACTAGATAGCAAACTGAGACAAATGGTGGATTCAGAACAGCAACAGGGGCTGTCTCTGAGGAAAGGCAGTCAGAGGGCAGGGGATTGAGGAGGATGTAATACATTATTATAATGATGGTACTGAGTGTTGTTATAAAGGTTTTAAAATTTACAATTACACCGGGATTCCCCTTACTGTGGAGCATTTCACATTGTTGATGAAAGGTTTTAAGTTTATTCCAATTAAGAGGGTAGATGTAGCAGACTCTATACTGGAACTGATTAAGAGGGTAGATGTAGCAGACTCTATACTGGAACTGAAGTTGTTTTCCAGAAAATTGAATCTTGAAGTATTTTTTAAAGAACATAATGAAAAAGATAGAGGGGTATACAACTTATCAAACCCCAGGAGACGGAGAACTTTCAATCCACCACTCAACCCTATAATTCAGATTTTTGAGAAGGCAGTTATAGGCTCATAGGTTCATAGGTAGGTATTAGGCTATTGGCCCTAGGGCCTATATAAACCTAGCCAAAAGGTACCCTGGCTTCCACCACCCAAGAAAATTATTTTCCTGTGCCACTGTTGAGCAGAGTCACAGAAGTGATCCCCGGGGTGAATTTCCTATCTCCTATCCAGTCATCAAGATTTTTCTTGAAGAGTGCTAATGAGGAGCTTTGTTTGATATAGCTAGCTAGTTTGTTCCAGAGTATGGGAAGTCTCTGGGACAGGAATCTATCCCTCCAGCATGTTCTGTTTATTGTGGTGACAAGGTTTAGGTCCCTAGAGCATGTAGCTCATAGGGATTGGGATTTCTTTAAGTGGAGCATTTCCAAAAGCTCTGGGTATGACATAGCTTTGTGTGTTAGGCAGAGATCGCCTCTGAGTAGGCGATATTCGACAGAGTAAAGCTGCAGTTTTTTGAGACGGTCTGCGTAGGGCATCTGTTTGAGGCCGGTAATCCTCTTTGTGAGGTATTTCTGCGGCCTTTCCAGTTGTTGTAGATGTCTTGTGAGGTACATACCAAAAGGTGCATTGTACTCTATAATGGGTCTAATGAGTGATGAGTAGAGGGGAACAATGACCTCTTTTTTTCCTGGATGAGAAACCTTTTGTGATGTGGTGTGCAATGTAGAACAATTTCCTGACTACTGTGGCAATGTGATTATCAAAGGAGAGACTACTGTCCACCTGTGTCCCAAGGTCTCTTATCACACTTTCAGTGTTAAGTAGACTACCGCCTATGTGGTAGTTCATGGGTACAGAATTTTTACCAAAAGGGATGACAATGCACTTTTTGGCATTGAGCTTGAGGCCATGGCTTTGACACCAGGCATCTGCCTCAGCGAGGCCCTTTTGTAGGATGTCCACATCTTTTGGAGTTTTGATTATGGCTCCTAGTTTGCAGTCATCTGCAACCTTCATTAGCCAAAGACCTACTGTGTTAGCCTGTACTTCAGAGAAGTAGATACCAAACAGGAGAGGACCCAGGACTGAACCCTGTGGTATTCCACTTGTCACTGGTCTGAAGTTGGATTTGGAGTCTGCTACTTTCACAGTGTGGGTTCTGTCAATGAGCCAGTTGGCAACCCATCTTGTGACATAGGGATTTATACCTAGTTTATCGAGTTTATCTATAATTCCAGAGTGGGGGATGGTGTTGAAAGCCTTGGCGAGATCTAGATAGGCTGTGTGAACCACCTTACCCTCATCTACAGCTTTGGTGACTGCTTCAAAGACCAGGCTCGTCAGGCTAATGGGGCAGTAGTTTCTGGGGTCTGTGGTGGCTCCCTCTTTGTGGAGTGGGATAACCATTGCTATGCACCATTCAGTGGGCACATAGCCTGAGGTGAGGCTATGAGCGAACATGGTACTTAGGTGGGGTGCCAGTTCGTTCTGTAGTTCATGCAGAACACAGCCTGGGATGTTGTCAGGTCCCATGGATGCTGTGTTCTTGGCTTTGGAGAGTGTGTTTTTTACCTGTGCAGCTGTGATTACAGGAACTTTACATTCTTCCGGTATAGAGATGGGCCCTTTAGGGGACGAGAGGGGGTAAAGTTAGCACTGAACCTATCTGCCAGGAGGTTGGCAATATCAGTTGGTTCTGTATATTTAGTGCTATTGTGCTGTAACTCAGAGCAGATCTGAGTGTTGCCATTGAGATTCTTGATGTTATGGAAGATATATATAGGTTGTTTTCCCAGGACAAAAGGATTTATTTAAATTTGACTAAAAAAGAAAGGGAAATTTTGTACACGCTTAAGAATAATAAAAATATCAGAGTTATGAAACCAGATAAGGGTGGAAGGGTGGTGTTATATAATCTAGAAGAGTATAAGAATTTCATGACAAATTTGTTACATAATAATGAGAATTATTCACCCATTTCTAAAAATTAAATTAATATTGCATACAAGCGTATAGATTCATATTTAGAAGACTTTCTTTTGGAAAATAAGAGTAGTTTAGAAACGTATAAATTTTTGCAGCAAACCAGTCCAATCATTCCAAATATCTTTGGGATTCCCAAAATTCACAAAACAGTAGAAAACCCACCTTTTAGACCCATAGTATCTGCAAAAGGGTCGAAGATGCATCCTTTGACAGTTTTAGTAGATCATTTGGTAAAAGAGGTGATGAATGACACACCACATCTGTTAAAAGATTCATGGAATTTTTGGGGCAGGTTAAAGCAAAGTATTTGGAAGAAACTCATATTTTTAACCATTGATGTAGTGGATCTGCTCTCAGTTATTCCAAGGAAGGAAGGACTTGATTCTTTTCAAACTGTTTTAGTACAGAAGTCCGCGCTACCAAAAGAATTGATCGCTGCTATTGTAGAGTTGATGGAATTGGTGTTAGAAAATAATTATATACATTTCAAAGGAGAATACTTCCAGCAATCCAGCAAGTTGCTGGTGTGGCAATGGGGGCAGCATGCGCTCCTGTTTGTGCCAACATTGTTATGTTTGGCTGGGAGAATGAATATGTGTTTAGTAGTCCTTTTGCCAGGTTTTTGCATTTATATTTTCGGTATTTGGATGATGTAGTTATTTTGTGGCAGCCATGGTGGCGCAGCAGTTAGCGTTGCCACCTCACAGCAAGAGGTTCTCTGGTTCGATCCTTGGCTGGGTTGCCTTCTGTGCGGAGTCTGCTTGTCCTCCCTGTGGTCGCGTGGGTTTCCTTCGGGTGCTCCGGTTTCCTCTGACATCCCAAAGACATGCTGTAGGTGGCTTGGACACTCTAAATTGGCCATAGGTGTGAGTGTGTGCATCTGTGTACCTTCTGTGGAAGGTTGGGTGCGGGACTGGCAACTCAACACCATAAAACTCCACTGCCAATCATGAGTGGACATGTGATCTGCTGTGGTGACCCCTAACTGGGAAAAAGCAGAAAGAAGAAGAAGGATGATGCATTTATT
Source organism: Protopterus annectens (assembly GCF_019279795.1). Classification (NCBI taxonomy): domain Eukaryota; kingdom Metazoa; phylum Chordata; order Ceratodontiformes; family Protopteridae; genus Protopterus; species Protopterus annectens. Next base: position 84,126,451 of record NC_056725.1, on the reverse strand, counting down.
TTGTGGGATTGTCCTTTCGATGAGATGTCTAATTTTGTGGAGCACTTAAACAGCTGTAGAGAGTATTTTAATTTTACTAACTGTTGGGATATGGAAAGGATTAGCTATCTAGACACGCTTATTTCTCACACTGCAGAAGGGTTTAAATCCAATATATTTAGGAAGGAGACATTCTGTAACAGTTATCGACACTATTCTAGTAATCATCCTTACTTTGTCAAGAGAAACTTGATTAAAGGACAGGCTATATGCATTGCTAGGATGACCTCAGTATGAGGTGAGGTATGGGATGAACTTATTAAACTGAAGGAAATGTTCACAAATAGGGGTTACCCTGATAAAATGGTAGATGATATTATTCAAGAGGTCCATCAGGGATGGGGGTTGAGATATAAACCCCTTTTGGGAATAGGTTTGGAGAATTGTGTTAAAAGGGTGGAAGATGTTAATCTGAAAAGGCATTGGTGCTTGAATTCAATCAATATTCTGGAGAAATTAGGTCTATAGTAAAAAAGAACTGGAATATTTTTAAGATTAATAAAGAATTTTATGACCTAGTGGGTAAGGATCATGTTTTTACTTATAAAACAGAGAAAATTTTTAAACAAATATTTGAGAACAATGGGGCAAAAAGTATAGTTATGAGTAAGGGGACTGGCAGATGTGGTAGGTGTAATCAGTGTTCTTACATCATTATGAAGGACATGTTGGTTCTGGACAATAAGTTAGGGAGTAAGGTTATTTTAGAAAATGTAACTGTGAGAGCAAAATAATTGTTTATTTGGCTAAGTGTGATGTCTGTCCTGCCTTTTATGTAGAGAAGACAGAGAGAGCACTTAAAATAGAATCTAATTATGATATAGCCTGTAAAAAAGAGACTAGTGCTCTTTATAAACATTCTATTTTATGTATGAACTTTACTCGTTTTTTATTTGACATTATAGAAAATATAAAAGTTAATCCCAGATATGGTGACTGGAAGGGATATTTAATGAAGTGTGAATTAATGTGGCAGTTAAGGTTGAATGCCTGTTTTTTTTTCCAGGGTTGAATGATCAGGTATCCCTTAAACCTGTTCTAAATGAGAGGACAGCTTCCATTCAAAAGAGGTGATAAAATTATTTATTTATTTATGTATTTATTTATTTATTTATTTAGTTTTGCATTCAGTGTGGGTTTTATCAACAGAATGTTTTTAAGCCTGCTTTGCAGTGAACATTTGATAACATATAATGTTTTTAATGATTAAAAATCTTTCAAATTAAAATTGTATGGTGTTGTCACTTTACGGATGTTTGATTGTTTAATGTATTGATTGGACAAGTTATGGGAAGGGAAGAGTATAGAAAGATGTTTTGTGAGTATTGAATTTTATCTGATGAAGTTTCTGCATATGGGATGAAAGCGCTTATAATTTTGTTTTTTTCTATGATTAAAAACACTTCTCCCTGGGCCTCCGCTGAAAATTGGCTTTGTTCCAAGTCAGACTTTCCTGGTTAACAAATGTTAAATAAATAAATACAATTGCTGTTGAGCTCCGTTTTTTCCAAGTTGTGGTTTTCTAACCATTTAAATAGTGTTAAAGCATACAGTAGGTATTACATAAACATACCACTTGTTTGTGCACTTGATGATGATGATGATAATGCAGTGTGACCTAGGAATGGGTAGAAGGACACCGTATTAATGGAGGACAGCAACAGGAGTAACAGCAACGACATGTATGAAATAGAGGTAATAGCATAACCAGTGACACCCTCCCGCTGTGGTGAGTATGTGTGTTGTACTGCAGATCCTGCAGTGGGAAAGTAGAGAGAAGGACAACACAGTCATGTATGCAGGCAACAGAATACTGACAGCTTGATATATACAACACAGTAATAGGAGCTGTGGATACTCACGTGATGTACAGGTGTACCTGTGCAAAAAAACAGTAACATTAATGTCATGTATCACAGGTCTGCTACACATTGCTGCAAACTATGAACCTGCTGTGGTAACATACCTAGTCTGTCTGTAGATGCACCTGCATGGCTTGGGCCCACACTGGATGCACCTGTAATGTACAATATTAGGTAAATATCAATATAGTAGTAAACAGCAGTGCCATGACAGGATGGAGACACTCACCTGCCATTCTCTGGTGTTGTCCAGAAGTAGATGGACCTGTGAATTTTAATGCAGACAGCATTAGACATGTTGGTTGCACTGTTCTGTCTGTATTACATTTGTATGAGTACATATCATTATACTTACGTTCATCATCACCCTGTGTGGATCTGTGTACAGAATTCAGTTCTGCTGCTGTAAGTGCAAAATGACAATACATGAATATGCATGCAACAGGAATATGTGATGAATACTCCATAGTCATCCATGTCATGCAAAGTAAGATATACATGTTCTGCCTGGAACTCCTGTTCATATCCCAATCCCAGGTATGTGTCACTCCCTGCTTGCTGTATGCAGGGAAACAAGAAATATTATGATCCCATTGGGGGGGGTCAAAGGTAGGCCACCACTGGTAGCATCCCTGGATCTTTCAAACCATCACAACCTGTTGGATGCATGGAGGATTATGTCAGAGCAGCATCAGCAACAGGCCTCGAGATCTATTGTGACCTCCAACCACATTAATCATGTGGGTGATGTCAACACACATTTCATTCTTTCATACTGTATTCCCTGCACATTCAAGCAGTCTCTGTCCATGTTGTCACAGAGCATCTATTATGATGTCATTTTCCTGTGGGGAGAAATTGCTGGTCCTAGGTCTGTTTTCCATCAGAAAGACAGTGATATTGCACATGTTCATATTTATATGGTGCTCAGTTATGCAGATGATTACAGACACCTTATGTCACAGTAAACAGTATGCATTCCTCTGGAATGCAAAAGTCTATGAAACACTCACTATGACATACAGTAATTTGACATATAAAAATTTGCAACAATACCTGCATACATACGTAACAATTGTAAAATCAACATACCTTGTGATATCTGTAAATGCTACCTGTGGGACTCAAACCCCTTATACATCATAGCCATTCAATGGAGGTCCAAAGGCAATAACATCATGCCACAGGTGTTTACATGCATTGCACATTAAAATACTATACAAATTATCAATTCAACAAAATACAGAATGCATCAGAAAACCTCAGTATATGTAAATAGATACAGAGAGTATGGATCCTTTTCATAGTGAACCACTAGTTATAAGACTTGGGTTAAGAACTACCAATGACTAAATATCTGGAACAGCAAAGGGACATTGGGCATACAGATAATGTTAGAATCTGTAAGTTTCCATCCGTACACCACAGAGTGTATGGAGTCACCAGCAAGACACAGAGATAATCCATAAATCCATCTTTATCTGCTGTTCACTTTTGCTTTGTAAATCTGCCTATTCAACTGTATTTGGGAAATTAATGCATGTACTAAATGGCAAGACCTGTATGCATAAAGGTAAATTAAACAGCACTCCAGTAAGTTGCAAGCATTTGTCTAAAAGCACATAGTTTCCATAAAAATAAATCTAAGCAGGTACATTTGAGAATGAGTATTGTTAACAGAAGCAATAATTCCCAAAACAGAAATGCTGGCAGGTCTCAATGTACCCTTATCAGCTACATATAGCTCGGGTATAAATGAACGTAAGACCACCTACTGTGCATCCATCTTTAAGTGCCATTTGTTCCATATATAATTAATGAAGTTCATTAAAATTCAAGGTTTTGGAATTATGTATGTGAATGTCCACTTAAGTTCTCAAAAATCAGAACATTAACCAATAGCTCAGTGTAATGGAAAGGTGCTTCGCACGAGTACCCAATAGGTATTGATAAATGGTACCATGTGTAGCATGTCCCCATTATCTTCCAGGGATCTGATAACATGACATAAGCACCACTTTTAAATATTGATTTTGATACATTTACAGATCAGGCCATTACTACCTATGAACTGAGTGAGACCTCATTGAGCATTTTTCCAATTTTACTACATTTTTCCATTGGAGTATTAACATTATGGAGATGGCTACTTCCAGGAGGCTTCAACATGTCTGGGAATCCAATTGGACCAAGGAGGAGTCAACACAGAGAGCCAGGCCAAGGAACTTCATGATGATTGACATTTGGAACCGGATTGTGAGGTAGCATTGATGATGTAGGGGAATCTACCAGACTGGAGTACAGGTTCACCACTGCTATGATAACCTGAATTGGAGGGATGCAGAGAAGCTTTGTTGGAGGGTTGTGGAGGTGTGGAGACAGCCAGGGTCACAATCTTAAGTATACCTGAGCATTCCTGTGGAATTCAAGGATATAGTTGTGTCCTAAATGTATTATATACATGGCTTTTATAACCATTAAATAGCTGTTCTGACAATTAGCTCAGCTGGATAATTAAGAAGACATGGTGACTGCTCAAGTGTCAGTTCTATACCCATGCTGTTAATTTATTTACTAATGCTTATATTATACATAATCTTGAACTTTATAGATGTACATCATTTTACATATCCACTACAGTCATGTATTTTTGACACCTATAGTACCCAGGCTGCTGGTGACTACACATTTTTGAAATCTTAAGCCATGAGCCATATTAGTAGCCCTTCCCACCTCCAGGTGATCTCATAACCTTTTCACTGCTTTCACAACATATACTCTCAGGTAAGATTGATTTAGCTAGGCAAGTAGGTGTCAGATTTAAAGTGTGGATGCATGTTTGAGTTGCAGGTTTGAATATCATGTCATTCAAACATGTAAAAGCCTGTGTGTAACATGGCAAGATGTAATTTTTATGGAACATGAGCTGAGCAATTTATATTCCTGTTATTTGAGGATCACATCATTCATATTTTATCTTTTCTTTTTTCAAGGTGATGAGGACAGGACCGGTAACTGTGCCCTGTGCATCGAGTGGATGCACAGGCTTGAGGAGCAGTGGAGGGAGAGTGGTATGTTTTTTTTTTTTTTTTGTTTTTTTTTTAATAAAATGCATCTGATCCTTGTTACAGGCTGTATTTTTACATACCTATGTATATTGCTTAGAATGCCTGGTTATCCATGATGCATCAGTAAGGTAAATGCAATAATCACACTACATTTGTGCATAAAAGTCTGATTCAAATACAGACATGTTGAAATATTAACAACAAGTTACATACACCCCATTCTAACTGGTTTGAATATGTTAACAAAAGCAAACTAATGTTGCAACCTTTATATGAATTAGTTCTACATGGAACACTATTTTCAGTGGATTGGTCACATTAATGGGACATTTTTAATTTCAAGTTTTCCACTTGCTAGAGCAAGTTTTCCATTGATTGGTTGAGCATTTTTTTCTCTTCAATGTAACCCTCACATGGAAGACTTTTATATATGGAATACGATACGTTTTTTGATTGGTTGTTTAAAGGGGGCGTATTCAATTACTCGTTTTTTCTTTGTCAGAGCAAGTTATTTGTGAATTGATTGAGCATTTTCCGTCTTACTTTTTTATTCGTTCAGTTTAACAATTTTTTGTAGGTTTATTCAACAATTATTCATTAGTTTAAATTATTCTATTGGTAGCTTTTGGAGGTGTGGACTTGCATTACATATTTTTATTTTCAGGATTGTTATATATGGTTGTTCAATGGTTCTGATTATGTCTCTTAGCGAACGTGCTTAACCTTTTATAATCGCTTTTTCTGTGTGGATTTTAACCTTGTTATTAAAGTATTTTCATCATTCTTGGTTCCTGCGTCCTAACATCTGAATATCTTTTATTGGTTATTCAACTTTTTTATGCTCTTTGGTTATTTGTGATTTTTGCTGGCATTCTTTTGGCATGTCTGTTATTGACTCCCAAGACATTTTATCAACACAAGGTAACCTTTCTGCTTTGGTGTGTAATTTGACCCTATTGATCCAGCAACTTTCTCAGCACCTCTCACAGTTACAGGACTCTGAAGCTGGTGCCTCTCGACTACCAATGGGAACTCACCACAGTACTCCAGTTCAAGCCACTTATCAGCTTCGAGGTAATGGCACTTTGACTGAACAATTTTCCATGTCTACTATTTGCGATTTTAGTGTAGTTGGTACCATCAATCAATGGCTTGATAAATTAAATTTTTGTGAGGAAAGACAATACATACGTTCCTCAGATTGGTGTATTTTTGACCCTGGATGAAGAAATATGTTGTCCTGGCAAAGCGCTATTTAAATGTAAATCTTTACAACTGGACAATTATTTTTTTTCAAAGAGAGCCTTAAACATGAGAATGTTCCAAAAAGGCTTATATTGTGGACGTTTCCATAGAGGGCTGAGGAAAACTCCCCTTTCCATGGTGAATTACTAGAACTATTTGACAGGACAGGTTTAGACATCACCCATCTGGTCATCAAAGAGAACCACAGACATATGCTCATTCCTACAGAAGAGACAATAAGATTGGGTAATTCTATTTCTGCTGATCTTAATTTCTCCAAATACAAGCTAGCTTTTAACAACACCTTTAAACAGGTGGAACAACGTATATTCACAATAAAATCCAGGAAGGACAAAAAACTTATTTGAGATGACAAGGATTATTTTAACCATACTATTTATCCAAAACCTTCTAAGTCTACCTGTTCAGATACTACATATAGACAATGAAACACAGGAGGTGAAGATTAAAATCAGGACCAGGTGCACAGTCTCCCTTTAGACCAGCAGATTACCAGGTGATCACAGAGTTTGGCCAAAAAGATTAACAGCACTTCGTACACAAGGAATGACAACAGACAACGATCCAACATGAGGAAGAGGTGGAACTGGAACAAACAACCCAAATGGAGCAACAAATGGTAATTTCCAATGTTGGTGATAGGTCTGGTTTAATGACTTTTTCTACAGGTAAAGAGACAATTACCTTTTTTTCAATTTTAACACATATAATTTTATAAAGAAACCATTGGTCCTGAACATCATCAATTGTTTTTGAAGGAGTTCATCTTCATTCCTGCTGGTAAAGCAAAGAATGAACAAACCCTTCTCGACCTTAAGGTCTTCACTAGAAAGTTGAACTTTCAGGTTTTGTTTGATGACAATCTATCTGCTGAATATCATTCTTACAATGTTAAACGTAGAAGAGTGGCAAATACCCCTCTCCATCCTGTTATCAATGCCTTTGAAAAAAATGCAAGTATGATTTTAGCAGTCTGTTAAATGGGAAATGTAAAAATTATTAATACAATTTGTCACATGAAGAACGTGAGATTGTATCTCAAATTACCCATCAGACCAACATCCAGTACATAAAACCAGACAAGGGGGAGTGGATTGGTCATTATGGATTCCTTAGACTATGTTGGCAGAATGAACATTCTACTGGGTGAAGATTACACCTACACTACAGTCTCTTTAAATGAAATCAACAGCAAACAGAGCCATCAATATTCATTCAGATGAGTTGTTATATGACACCATTCTACTTAATCTGTATGACTTTTTGAAGGTAAAACATCCAAATTATTCCCAAAATCTTCAGGATACCGAAGAGCCACACTAGCAGTGATGACCTCCACTGTGCCCTATTGTGGCTGCTGGAGGTTCTATTACTGAACCCCTTGCTAAATTTGCATATTGTAAGTTGAAACTTTGGTTTACAGACTGGCCTCATGTGACCAAGGATTTGTGGGATTGTTTAAATAAAATGAAAACATCACCATCCTTGACACACACCTTTTTTGTCACCTGTGATGTAAAAAATCTTTTCACAGCAATTCCACATGAAGAAGGTATGGAGTGGTCCATTGAAACAGTGACAAAATATGCATCACTTTCAGAAACAGATACTATGCTGGCTACAGATTTTATGGATTTAATTCTCAACAACTTTCTTTATTTTGATGGTGAACATTTTAAACAGCTATGTGAAGTTGCCATGGGGGGACTGCATGTGCCCCCAATTTTTCCAACACTGTGCTCCTGAGATGAGAGATAGAATCAGTTTTCAATCTTGAGCTTTATAAATATTGCCTGGGGTATTTTTGTTATTTGGACGACATTTTTATTGTCTGAACTGGCAGTCAAGAACAGGTGGATAGATTTATTCAACAATTAGAACTTACATCAATGTTTTTTAAGTTTAAACACAACACTAGTTCTACTTCTATGAACTTTCTTGACATTGAAGTGAAAAGGATAGTTATCGTAAACCGACTTTCTGTAACACATTTTTACATTTCCAGAATAACCACCCCTTCATCAGAAGGGGGTGGTCAAAAGCCAGGTCATCCATGTTTTTACGTCTTACCTTGGATGATGGCAAATGTCTTGGGGAGTTCATGATACTAAAAAGGATGTTTCTAGAAATAAGTTATCCCCCTGGTTTAATTGACACTTATTGGTCAATGTTTTTTTCTGAAAGGCAGGGTAAATTTGGGGTATATTGGTGTTTCCAAAACTTCCAGATCTAACCCACTCGTGAACAACATCATTATGCATTACTCTTTGGATGCACACAAGATTAGAGGCATTTAAAACAGGAACTGGAACATCTTACAGTGTGATTACAAACTAAGATCACTTTTTGAAGCTCTTTCAGCAGTAACTTTTAAAAATAGGCCCAAATTTAAAAATCTTCTGGAAAGATCTTGTAAAGTCCAGTACACTGCTACTTCAGCTACTGTCCAATGTGGATGCTGTCACTAATGTGCTTGCTTACACAGATGATGGCAAGGACAACTGGTTTATTGAGGTGACCAAAAATGGCCAAATTTTGGATGTTCTAACTGTTTTTTGGATAAATTAGCCTATTGCTCGTCCTACCCTACCTTCTACATTGGTAAAACTGTGAACACACTCAACAGGTGACTATATCAATACCTTTACAGTATTTTAAAGAAAGACAACAAAAGTGCCCTAGCTAGGCATGCTATCATCTGTGCAAATTTAAAAAAATTAAATGTTGCATATTAGAACAAATTGGTGTTGGTGACCAAAAGGGTGAATGGAAGAATCATCTTTTACCCTGAGAAATTATTTGGCATCTACACTTAGATGCTGCCAATTTTCCAGGCTTGAATGCCACTGTATCTATATTTAGTGAACTGGCTTTCAGAGCTTCCTAGTCACAGTAAAATATTTTGGACAACATGTTATATTAGCTATTTATGTATTTATTTATTTTATTAATGTATTGCATTTGTTTACTGGGAAAGTACACTGGGCCTGAAATGAGCCCATTTTCAGTGGAGGCCCAGGGAGAAAAGCTCCACATCTAATCACATACAAAGAAAAAAATTATACACAATACAGAGTATATAAGACAGAAGCAGCACATTAAATAAAGTAATAACCCCATAGAATAATTTGGTAATAACATTAAATAAATTGATAATAGTGAAGAAACTGATTACAATCATGGTGCAAGTGTAGGGATAGAAGTTTTAAATATTAAGTAAGATTATTAGCAGAGAGAAGAAATTAGCTTGAAGGGTAAAAAGGAGACAGAACTTAATGTTTACTAGTTGGGAAACATAGTTTATATTGGTCACACTTCACTTTTTTTGTCCTTTATGCTTTTTTGTCATTTATAATTTGGTTTGAGTACAGCATGTTCTTAGGTTTTTAAGTTTTTAATTTCTGTGTAAGAAACATATAACAATGATCAGGGAACTAATTTGCTGCATGAAAATCTTTTTATTAGTAAGTAATAACATACATTCACTGGATTTCACCTAGCTTTACATTTATTTAAACAACAAGTTGCGTATACCCCAGTTCCAACTGGTTTGAATATTTTAACAAAAGCAAACTAATGTTGCAACCTTTATATGGATTATTTCTACACAGAACACTATATTTTTTAGCGGATTGGTTGCTCTAAGGGGACATTTTTAATTTCTTGGTTTCTAATTGCTAAAGCAAGTTTTCCATTGACTGGTTGAGCATTTTTTTCTCTTTATTGCAACCTTCACATAGAAGAGTTTTATACAGAACACTATACATTTTTTTTGGTTGGTTATTTAAAGGGGGCATACTCAATTACTTGGTTTTCATTTGTCAGAGCAAGTTATTTGTTGATTGGTTGAACATTGTCCTTCTTACTTTTTATTGGTTCAGTTTAATGATTTTTTTATAGGTTTATTCAACAATTATTCATTAGTTTAAATGATTCTATCGGTAGCTTTTGGAGGTGTGGTCTTGCACTACTTGTTTTTATTTGCTGGATTGGTATATATGGTTATTCAATGGTTCTGATGATGTCTCTTGATGAAAGCGCTTAACCTTTTATAACCATTTTTTCTGTGTAGATTTTAACTTTGTTTTTAAAGTATTTTCATTGTTTGTGGTTCCTGAGTCTTAACATCTGGATTTTTTTTATTGATGTTGAAATATCATTTAGCATTACCCATGTTTTCTGAAGATAGTTTTTAAAATGTAGGCTACAACATAAATGACAGTCGGGTTTGTGTATCTGTCACACATATTTAAGGTGGCTGTTTTACATGCAACTCTGTAGTGCTGCTGCTTATAATGCATGTGTTGGCATACTTTGTGTGTGAATGTGTTTCCCAGTGAGTGATGAGACTGAATGGGTGTCTGCCATCTCAGTGTTCACACTCTCATTTGCAGCCTGTAAGGTATGCTCTTTAGATCAACATTGGTACTGCATCTGCCTACAGCATCTTGGGTATTTTTGTTACAACATACTTGTATCCTTATTTTGTGGATACTTGTTCAGATAGACATTTCTTTGGAACATTTCATAATCAGCAAGTATCATCAGGATGTTTTCATTTTGCAGGCTACTGATTGCTCCTAATTGTATGTAGATCATGCATACAGTTATAGACATACAATAATGTTTGTACAATACTTACCAATTTCTCATATGTCATAGGCTGTGACTGTGATTATGATTGAACATAACTATTTTATTTATTTATTTATTTATTTTACATTTGTTTACTGGGAAAGTCCGACTGGACAGGGGTCCTTTTTCAGCAGATCCCTGGGAGAAAAGCTCCACAAATAACATGTAGACACATAATAATGTTCATCATTATGAATACACCCAATACAGTACAGTAATGAATACACATAGTACAGTACATTAATGAGAAGTAGTATTATATAACATATGACATGAATATTTATCACACCGTCAGTATACAATATAAGGTTTTAAAGAAGGAGTTATTACATTTTTGCAGCTGTTAAAAGAACAGCCAGGAAGGTAGAGGTGGATATACTTAACAGAGATTTGAGGAGAGTAGAAGTATGTGTTGAAGGTGTGTTAGATCAGTACAGTGAGGGATGAAGGTGTGATAGAAAAGTACCAAGATAAGGAGATAGAGTGAGGAAAAGGGACTCTAGTATTAAGAAGGAGTGTCACAATTGCACAGCCATGAGTTTATCAGGTGTGATTTTAGGGACTTTTTAAATTCTTGTATGGAAGCTATGGCAATGATGAGAGGTGGAAGTTTGTTCCACTGTTTGGATAGTGTGTTACAGTAGCGAGATGTACCAGCTGCATTATTATTTTTAGTTACTTTGAGGAGGAATTTGTGGGTAGCGTGCAGGTTTCTGGTACAGGAGTATGGAATTATCGGATTTTGTAGAGAGGGGGTTTTCTCTGGCTGATATAGAATTTTGTGAGGTAGAGTAAGATGATTATATAAAAGTTGGTGATGAAGTTCCAGCCAGTTAAGCTGTCTGAGAGCTAGACAGTGGTGTGATCTGTAAGCACTGTTTGTAGAGAATTTGGCAATTTTATTATAGCAGGTTTCTAGTCTGTATAAGTCATTTTGTCTAAGGTTAGTGAGGATTAGATAGGCATATAATAGTGTACAGATGAGATATGTACGTGCAATAGTGACCCTAGCAGTGCTTGTTAAGAACTGTTTATTTCTATATAGTGCACCTAGTTTTTTGTGGACCTTCTTTATGGTGACAGCGATATGGATATTAAATTTCATGTTACAATCAATTACAATGCCAAGAAGCTTTATGTGGGTAACAGGAGCTGTGATAGTTCCGTTGTTGGATAGAATGTTAAATGAGAGATCAGGATTGGTATGTTGTATAGGATGGAAGATGATAAATTTAGTTTTTGTTTGGGGTATGAGTTGGTGGTCAGTGAGCCAAGATCCGACAGAGACAGAGGGTTTGTTGGTGTAGTTCCTAAAGGGAAGAGGAGGCACAGACTAATGTAGAGTCATCTGCATACTGGATGACTGAGGAGTGTATGGTAGAGGTATAAAGCTTATTGGTGAAAATAGTAAATAGCAGTGGTCTGAGAATAGAGCCTTGTGGAACTCTTATTGTTACTGGGAGCAGAGGAGATAGCTCCTGATGCCATTTAACAGCCTGCTGTCTCCCTGTTAAGTAACTCTGAAACCATGCAATAATGGATTGGGTAAGATTTAGGTCTGATAGAGGTTTTATGAGCTTGTTATGATTAACCATGTCAAAGGCCTTGCAAAGGTCTAGGAAGATTGCTGAAACATGTTTACCTTCATTTCTGTGACTATTGATTGTGTGTGTGAATGACATGAGTTCAGTGATTGTGCTGTGGTAAGGCCTAAAACCATCCAGTGTGTTAGTGAGAAGTTTTTGTGTGTTGAGGTATTCCATAATTTGTATGTGAATACACCTTTCCAGTATTTTTGACAGTGGAGACAATATAGCTATAGGGTGGTAATTAGTTAGTTCTTTTGCGCTCCCCCCTTTATTGAGGGGCATAATGTGGGAGATTTTCCAGATGTCAAGGACTAGTTTTTCAGAGATGGAGTGGTTGATGAGGATGGTTACTGGATATGCTATTGTGTCAGTGGCAGTTTTTAAAAATTCAGCTGGGAGTTTGTCTGCAGCTAGTGTGATTGATTTTAGCTTTCTGAGTAATTTTTTAATCAAGTTTCTCATTAGTGAGGTATGTGTAGTTTTCAATGGGGTCAGGGGAGCTTTGAGAATTTGCTAGTGCATGCATGGATTCAGTAAAGAATTTGTTAAATTAGGTGGCAATATTAGTAGAGGTGTCAGTAGTAGTAGGGGAAGGGGTCTTAGATTTACCTGACTGTAGAACATTATTAACAGCTTTCCAAAAGTTTTTAGGATTATGTTGATGTTTCATTTGTATGCTATGATAGCAGTTTATTTTGTCTGTTCTGATATTTTTTTTTGTTTGTTTCTGAGTTCTAGGTATGCTTATTTAGAGTCTGTTGTTTTTAATATTGTGCCAGTTGGACCAAGCTTTATCTCTCGCATGAAGCAAAAACCTGGTTTATTTGCTCAACCAAGGTGCATAGTTAGACTTAATTCTGATGGCTCTAGGTGGAGCATGGGTATTTAGTATATTTAAGAATGTGGAGTTAAATAACCTAATGGCTTCACTGAGGTTGAGTTGCTTGATGGGATTCTAATTGCAGGCTTTTAGTGCTGAGATGAAGTTAGATGGGATAAAATTATTTTTGTTGCATATCCCTTAAAAGGTGGTTGTTTTTTCTAGAGCTGGGCAATGTCTAATTATATAGGCAAGCAAGTGGTCACTCAGGCTGTCAGACAGACAACCAGGTTGACTTATTTGGGATGGTTTTGTTGCTGTTATTATACTGATGTGGGGTAAGCCAGTTACCAGGCTGCCTGTTTGTCATGTGGCTTGTCTAGTTTCCACAATATTGTCTTCTCACTTTGCCTTCATTTTAGCAATGTCTGTTCATATGGATCAGTACATGCGAAGACTGCAATTAACACTCACACTTGGACAGAACTGCCCAGGGAACACATGCAGGGGAAATAATGAAAATAATGACATGCTGCCACACACCGAGCTGGGCACTTTACTAAGGCAGAAAACATTACTGAATAACACAGATCCCAGTAATATAGCAATAGCCCACGCCTGGGTGTGGGTAATGCTGGATTTACCCATGGTTGGTGTGGTTTGGTCACGAGGGCGAAGCCCGAGTGGCCAAACAAAGCCAACCGTGGGTAAATCCAGCATTACCCACACCCAGAAGTGGGATATTGCTATTATATAATGACATTATTTAAGAAAGAAAATAATTACTTTTCTTAAATAATGGCATTGTATAATGCCTCCTTGCTGCCCTTCCGCAGCTGTCTGGTATTCTGCGGCAGTTCTGATGTACTGCGCATGCATATGTCATTGGTGTATGCATGTGTATTGACATTGCTTTCATGTACGTTCCATTTAGGTCACTGACAGTGATACATATATGCCTAAACCTGTGTGTTGCCTTTGACACTTCATATGTGTGTCACATATATGCATCCCATTACACATTTGTTTGGGTTGTGTACACCTACTTGTATATTTAACAGCCATTTTGGTACTTTGCGGCAGTACTGCTGTCTGGCACTGTGCTTGATTGTTTGCTTTTCACATGCATGGTCAGGGGTTCATTCAGTTCTGTCCTCTGCTGGAGTTATCTAGCATTCTTAGATCTGCATTTGCTCATCTGTGATGTTGCTTGACTTGCACTCCTAACAGACTACTTGGATATGTGTTTGTTTATCCAGTGTATTCTATGATCCTTAATTATTACCCTACAGAATACATCTACCACATTGTGGTATGACTGTCACGCAGTCTGCAATATGTTGAAAAATAGTGCATAGGTAGATATGTTTTTCAGAATTTTACCATGGCTGATGTATATTCCCACCCTGTTTGACAACCTTCCATTACCCATGTTGTGTAGTGTGCCATCTGTGTAACTAACCTGCCCTTACTGTTTTTTTCCAACCTTTGTCTGTCATGCATTGTGGTATTTGTTCTATGGGTCTACCTGCTGTGATGGCCTTCTTCTCCTCTTAAAAAAATAAAAAGGGCACCTATTCCCACCAAAAAAAAAGAACATTGCCCTTGTTCCTCTAACTTTCCCTCTGATTTTCTTATTCCATCATCCTCTTGTGTGTCCCTCATTTTCACTCATACCCCATATCTTCTTTTCTATCACCCACTTTCCTTGGTGTGTGCATTACTTTGTTCCCCATGCAAGTCCTGCACCCACTGTTAGCTCATGTTAGCTGTGGCAATGTAGCCATGATTGCCCTTCACCCTTATTCATTTTTATTAGAAAATGTAGAGATTCCATCAGAATCCATAAGTGATAGCTAGCATATTTTTATAGTAATGGACTTATTGTGATATTCCATAGTTGTCCTTCAGTTTACTGGTGAGACTCTATTACGGATATGTATTTAAGTCTGTCAGGGTGTTTTAATTGTGACATTCTTTCCATAACTTTCCTGATGTCATCACGCTTTGACAGTGATTTTTTCATTACTTACAGATTACTTGCAGGTAATGTACAGTGCGCTGTTACTACTGAGATACTCCATTATGCGCCAAGATCTCCAGAGTTCACTGTCACATATTTACGTATTACATTGTTATCCAGAATTTTGTTGCTGATTTCAGCATAATGCACTGAATTTCGTGAACTTTAAGTAATCCGGCCCCATGTGTGTCTGTGTGTGTGTGTGTGTGTGTGTGTGTGTGTGTGTGTGTGTGTGTGTGTGTGTGTGTGTGTGTGTGTGTCTGCGCGCGCGTGCACCCTGCAATGGACTAATTGCCCCAGTGCTCCATTCTGGGTGTTTCTATGCATTAGGCTCACTGTATTTTGGAAGAGGTTGTAGGTGTCCTATAGCACCATACAGGATTAGGAAGGTAATCTACAAATGAATGAATGAGTTCACTGCGAAGAAGGAGAACGGTGGGAGAGAACAGCTGTGTAGTTATTTCAGTGATGCGGAACTATTTACTTAAGTCTTAATGCTGTTGCCTGGGTTCTGCCAGAATAATCAACTGACAAACTTTATTTTGGGGCCTATTTTATTTATTGTTAAAGTATACGTCAGTTGTGGGATGACAATACTTTCAGCAATTGCACTTCATGATTGTTCTGTAAGTTATCATGATATGTGTAGCTTAGTAAGTACTCAATTAGTTGTTTTTTCATTAGGCAGCATGAAACTTACTGTGGGTTAAAACAAATTACACTTACACACTGAGACGACATTTATGTGATTGTATAAGGGTGTCATGCAGAGAGAGAAAGAGAGAGCTACAGAGATGAGAGGATACATTTCCACTGGTCTTTGTGTTGTTTCAAAGATTATTCATTCTGGTTTGTGTTAATTGTCAGGTGATTAATTTTGCACCATTTCAAGATTTTAAAGTCTTCCTGAAAGCTAGTTTCTACCTGATAAGATGATTTCTGTGTTTTGATTAGAAGTAGATTACCAGCACAGTGATATCTAAGGTGAATTGTTCTAAAGTTAAATTATTTATGGCAAAAAAGAACAGAATGAGTTCCAAACAATGTAGTGAGGCAGCACTGTAGAAAAAATACTTTCATCTCTGACACTGTTAATTTAACTTAGCTGTTCTGCAGCATGTGTTATTTGAAAGCAATATTAAGATCCTTCTCCAAATCCTAGCTATAACTTAACAGGTAAGTAATGTTAATAAAGAGAACACCTATGCATAGGCCCATATTACTGTTAGCGTAGATGAAATCTGTTGCTCTAAGGGGAGCTAATATCCTTCCGCAAGTCTATGCTGTGAATGACTCAGGGCACAGTTTTTAGCAATTAATTTATTGAGTTGCTTTCAGACCTTTTTTCTAGGACATTTTTGACAGTTTCAGGCTTTGCAGTGGGCTCAATATCCAAGGAGTTGACCACGTTTCTTATTTTTGGTTTAAAATGTTTGTAGAGAGGAAGAGAGTGAAAGGGAAATATGCTCTAGGGGCCCAAGGAAGGGTGCTGCCTTTTTAAGGAAGAAAGTATACGATGCTTCGTCTTAGCCAAAAGGCTTTTGAAGCAATGCAGAAATGAGAGTCTAATCAATTAATCTTGCAAATAACTGAAGTCTTATTTAAGTACTTAAGGCTAAAGCACTTTGCAAATATAATGACTAGCATAAGAAAGATGATAAATTTGTATAATAAATTATATACTGCAACAGAGTAGTAATATATAATACATCATCAGCATATTGAAACATAAAATCAAGAAATAAAAAAGAATAGCATTAAACAGCAACAAATTAGATGAAATTAGACAAAACAAGGAACTCCAAATCTAACATTACAAAGCATTAAAAAATTAAAAATAAAAAAAATACATTTTGCAAATTATATATATTAATATCATTTGCAATCAAAACTAAGTTAACAGAAACCACTTGCAAACAAAACCAGGTCAACACCAACCACTACACATAAAAATACACATCAAAATGTTTCCACAAGCAAACCCCTAGGGCGAAACACCATACATTCAAACATCTTGGTCATAGGAGACTCCATCATGAGACACATGGACAGTCCCTTCATCAAGCTGGATAAGAATTGGGTTACAGTCAGTTGCCTATCAGAGGTCTGGATTCGCCAGATCATGCAGGCACTCAGCTCACTCAACCACAAGTACCAGTCTGATTCAGTCATAGTCCATGTGGGTGTGAATGACCTGAGATGTACCTCCCTGAACTATATGAAGAAAGACATGATGGACTTCTCTGAATAAGTGTCACAGGCAGGTATGAGCCTTGCATTGAGCAGCATTCTACCCTCACAAAAATGATATAACAATATAATCTGAAAATGACTTGACTTCAATAAATGGCTTAGCTACTGGGTATCATTCCAATGGAATCCAGTATTTGTCAGCCTGGGATGACATGATTGACAGACCATACTGCTTTGCCAGAGATGGTCTGCACCTGTCACCACTAGGGTTTCGAATACTGGCCAAGGCATTAGCCACCTCCATAGTGCCTTTTTAGGCAATACCAAACCAACAGACCTACCAACATAACAAATTCTTCTTATGCCAAGCTGAAGGTACTTCTGCTCAATGTTAGGAGTCTTAACTAAAAACTGCACTTCCTGGAAGCTCGCCTCTCCCTGGAGAATGCTGATGTCTATGCAGTTACAGAGACATGATTCAAGGCTGTGAAAAGCACCCAGGCAGTATAAGGCTACAATGCCTATCAAACATTCAGATCATCCTCTGTAAAGGAAAAAAATGAAAGGAGGAGGTGTTTCCATTTGCATAAAAAACAGCCACATCACAAGATTGGTCAAGCAGGATGACTCACTTGAGCTACTCTATGTCCAGCTGACCTTAGGCAAAATTCCCAACTATAACATCGCTAGCTACAGGTCCCCGACTATGAACCATGAAAACTAGTCTGCATACCTGAAGTTACTAGAATCACTTAACATTCAGCCCAACACACTACTCATGGGCAATTTTAACTACCCCCTCCGTAAACTGGGAAATATATACGACCACCAACATACAGGCTCAGAGATTCTTAGACTTTGCCAATGCAAATGCTCTGGGCAGCTGGTCTGCACTCCCACTAAGGGCTCAGATATTCTTGACAAAGTACTCACAAACATGGGGTGCATCGCACCCCCCAGCATAATGTCCTCATTTAAGATCAGTCACCTTTCAAATAAATGTAACAGTGGAACTCCCATCAAACCCTACCTAAAGAATTTTTCTAAGGCTAATTACCTTCTATTAAGTGATAGCATAGGTAATTTTAAAGCTCCCCCAACCCCGAAAATATGAAAGTCTATGCAGAGTATATATGAATGCCCTGTGCAACCACTTAAAAAACTGCATAGAAATGGCAGTAGCTGGCCAAACTAAAAAAATAAACACAGGGGTAGCCAGAAAAACAAGTCGCCCTGGTGGACCCCTGGCATAAACAGATTATACACCAAAAGGAAGGAATTCCTGTAAAGAAGCAAGTGGGAGGGTGCACAACAGAGAAAAAATTCCCTCATTAGCCTCAACAGGCAAATCAGAGAACTAGTCAAGTCCTCAAAAATGAAATACAAGTCTAAAATTGAAAGGATATCCATAAAGCATGTTTTAGTTATGTCCAAAATCTTAAGGGAAACACTCAACAATGTACTGCGTTGGCTGTAGATGGTGTCACAAAAGAAAATACTGCCACCCCAGCTATCTGGAATTTTGTAAATAGTTAGACGTCATTTGTGAATATCAGCAGGATGCAATTACTTGTGTTGCCACTATATTAGAACTGTTTCATCTTTATAGCACCCTACTGGTAAAGAAGTGTGTGTGTGTAAAGTACTGAGCTTAAGGATGTGTCCACAGTGTACCCTACTGGGAAAGAACAGAAATGTATATAAACTATTGTACTTGTGTAAATGTATATGTTTTAACAGTGGAGACTAGAACATAGAGGGTTAACTTGCAAAACTTCAAGAAAATAGTTGAAATTAAATTGTTTTATAATTGTGCTATAAAAGTTAGTTTCAATGCAGCAAAAAGACAGGATGTCTAGAACTAGGGATCCTTCTGCATTGTATTATAAGTGTTTTATTGTTTTATGTCTTCTAGCAGCTGCAAATATCTGAAGGCTATGTATTTTCACAGGGAGATGCTAGATGCTGCATTAATGGGGTTGTTTGTGAGTCTGGAAAATGAAGTCAGGTCATACCTCTCAACCTGGAAACATCAAAAATCTGGACAAGGCCCATGAAAAATAGGTACTAATCTGTACACTGATTAACATCTAATTTGCATACATAATTACGTAACCCCACCCACTCCAATGGAACTGTGGGATACCAACTTTCAAATGAAACCGAAGAACAGACAACCAAAATATGGCACCAGAGTCCCCCTGCAGCCATTCCAATGTCCCATTACCTGGCTATTCTGCCCCATTTACCATAAACACTAATGTATGCATACTGCTTTACTTCTACAATGATTATTTGGTTTTATTTTTACATTTCACAGCACAGAAATGCAGAAACAGTAACAGACATCATCTGGTAAACAAAGCAATACTGTCTCAGAATGAAAATAGGCTTGACATTAAAACTTCTCTGCCCTTGAAACTCACATTCTTTGAAACAGCATTGAAACCCACACCACATCCAAAGAAAATGCATCTGGCCAGTGGTGGATAAAGATTACCTTTGGGCAGTTTTCAAATCATTGGCCCCTTGCACACAATACAAGAAACATACATGTGTTCTTTTCTTTATACACCTTCCTGATTTTATTAAATTATATTCCTTGTATAATACAACACACTTGTTAGAGCGCATTTTAAATTTATTGTTTGAACATTTTACCAGTAGGCTGTACTGTAGGCAATGCAAAAAAACACATGAACCAATAATGAAAAAACTGTCCAATTCAGAACATTTCCATCATAGAAGTCTACTTCCACACCCACGCTATAAATAGAATGTCAGTAATGTAAGCCATAGGCATTTTGCTCAGCAGCTCGCACATATTTTCAATTTCATTTTTTGGGGGGAGGGGACAAAAGGTCAAAAAAATCTGGACAAAGCTCAGAACATAACTCTCAACTCTTAGCAGAAAAAAAAATGTTCTTTCTTCTCATCATAGCCCTCAACTCTTAGCACAAAATAAATCTGGACAAAGCTCAGAATGTGATACAGAGTGTGATATATTTTATTTATCTCTACGCAGAATAACAATAAATAATTATTTTTATTCATGCTGCCATCTACAGGCCAGACTACAAAACTAACTCTAGAGGTGCATGCTTTTTTCATTTAAATCACTTAATAGATCCTAAGAGGTAGCGTATCTCAGAACAAGTCTATGCCATGGTTTGCAGGGCCCAAATTACCCTCAGCATCAAAGATGTAGTTATAAATAAAGCCCTGAACAGCACTGTAGTTTGCCTAGAAAAACATGCAATAACGATTTTTGCAGCAGTAAAAAGCTCTACTAGAAGTGTGCAACAAACAACGAACAGATTACTTTTGAAAGTATAAATACGACCAATGGAGTGGGAAGCCCATAACTACACTTACATTTTTAAACATTAGCAAACAGTTCTCAAAGCCACATTTAGTAGCAAACATAAAATATTATCAAAATCAGGACTTTAAACAATATTTGCAGTTTGTTTCATGACTTATAGTGAAAGCATGTACATATTTTAAATTTAGATCATGACTGCTTTGAGCTGTATTTGGTTAAAAACTTAAAAGTTGTATATCAAATAAATGCACTAGTCAGTGTATAGGCATTAGCCGATATTCACAGACATCAGAAATAGCATGGCAGATCATAATTCTGTATGAGAAAACTAGTCTGCAGTGTAATACGTAAATATAAAGTTATTAAGATCAGCCAAACTTTAGAAATTGATCCTAACTCTACAATTTCATATATAATAAATATTATACTTATTTATATTGTATTTAAGGTTTTTTTAATGAAAATTTCAATACTGACACTAGGGGGAGCTATAAGACTGATAGTTATAGAAACACATATTTTATAGACTTTTATATAATTTTATACACAATTTATATATATGTATTTATATATTTTATTGTATTTATTATCATATTTATTCAGTGACAGGGACACTTTATAATTTACTAAGTTTCTTTTATGTGTGGAAGAGTATCTATTTTTAGTATTGCACAGCACTTTAATGTTACTAAGTACAAGGACATTAATTGCTTTGCCTAACAAGATATGTCATCTGATTGGGTTAAATGTCTACAACTGATACATAAAAGTAATGATGACTGATTTGTTGGTTATCTGATGAAGCTGATGACGAAAACGAGTTGGACAGTGTGAACGTTAATATTTTTTGTGCTGCTGTGGATTTGCTGTGAAACATTTATGCTACTATTCATATTGTGGTGGATTTAATCATTAAAGCCTGTTTGCCACCTGTTTGGGTCCACGGTGCTTGATTTCAGTTTACTTGTTTTTTACTTGCACCGTCCGTTTCATTTTGTAATACGTAAGGTGGTGAGAGGCACAGAACAAAACTAAGAAATGCACTAAAATAGGGCTTAGCAATTATACATGAAAATAAGTAAATATGGTAGCATGACAGTGTAACCTGTAATGTGTATAACACAGTCAGCTTAGAAATGGTGGTGGCTAGAGGGACATTGGGCTTTTTTTTCTCTGTATTTCACACACACACACACACACACACACACACACACACACACACACACACACACACACACGCACACACACACACACACACACACACACACACCAGTTCAAGCTTACCCTGAAAACGAGTAGTTCCTCTGCCGTTATCCCTGCTCGCAAACAAGTTCTTCTGCGGTTCCAGCTTTGCAATTCTGCCTGCTAGCAAGTTCCTCTGCTGTTCCAGCTTTCTGCCACATTATCCCTGCTTGCAAAACAAGTTCCACTGCTATTCCCATTCCTGTCCACTCGCAATTCAATTTCGGGCAGCCAGAAATGATGATGTGAGTTCCTTGAGCTCAATTCTGACTGGCTGGTAGCCTGACGGAGCTGACATCATCGCACATGCGATGACATCAGTTCCAACAGCGCGAAAATTAAAAAAACAAAGCAAAAAAATCGGAAATGAAGGGGTGCCACTCGGGAATCGTGGCACCCCTTCATTTGAACCCTAAAACTCGGTAAAAAACGAGTAATTCAGAATGGTTGGAAGGTCTGAGTCAGGTGACAAAAATGATGTCATGCTGCAAATATCCCAGCAGCAATATTTGAGATATTAATTTAAGACCTCTTTGAGAGAGACAGGGCATTTTGGATTTGTCTTTGACCTGACAACATCCGCTCACCACCTCTGCACTTGCCTTGTGCTAAGTAAGTTAACTAGGTACAGTAATTTCTTTTATATATAGTCAGGAATATAGCTGAGCTTAATTTAGATGTTTTTCTTTATTCAAGACTGTTCTGCAATGTTGTTTTAAATGTTTCCTGTGATTATGAACTCTGATGTCACTGTGAATATAGATTTTGTGTTGCCTTGTTCTTTTATTATTTATTATTAAAAATATTTAAATCTTTCAATTGTGGCTGGTCTGTTTAGAGATATTTAAGCTCTTAGAGTACTTGCATATCTATTTGGTGACACTGTACAAGCCACTCCTAATAGCCTGGCTCTTGGTCAAACTACCATTTGGATTAATAGTAACATTACACAGTAAGATTGGACACCCTTTGCCAAGGGCCTTAAAGTGGCTGATAAGTAGTGGCTGGTGGCAGTAGAAACTACCTTGTAGTCTGGGCAGAAGGGGGCATAGCCAGTAAACCTGTGCCAGCCTTTCCTAGGTGTGTGTGTGTGTGTGTGTGTGTGTGTGTGTGTGTGTGTGTGTGTGTGTGTGTGTGTGTGTGTGTGCGCCAGCTACTTGAGCAGGGACATGAAGCATTCATTGGACAGAGAGAGTGCTGGAGGTCTTGGTTTGGACACTCAGCTAAGATCTCAACCCTATAGCTGTGCCAGTGGTGAATCTTATTGGGGATATGGAGGAAGAGGTAGAAACCAGCCCTAGACTGACTGTGGTCTCTGTGTGCTCTTAAGTGAAATTGCACTTTACTGTGTGTGTACTTGTCATCTTCCCTGTGTGTATGTCTCCCCACTGTTGCCAGTGGTGAGGATTGAGGCTCCTTGATTACTGGGCCAGTGCAGGGGCATCACAGATGGCACTACATATACTCAGCCAGAAGAAATAACAAACCTACTGGCCAAGAAATTCAGCTCAGATTTTATCCCCATCACCTCCTTTCACTCTGTATGAAATACCACCACCATTCCTTTGCCTGTTATCACAAAACAATAGGTTGTCACTGCACTCTCTAAAGCTAGAAACATGCCATCAATGGGCCCTGACAGAATCCCAGGGTGCCTACTAAATATCTTGACACATGGTCTAGTAGGCCCAATCAGATCTCTATTTAACCACAGTCTCCAAACAGGTTTCATCCCAGTAGAGTGGAAGACAGAAACAGTCCATCAGTGGTCCCAGGAAACTACTGACCCATAAGTCTGACTAGCCTCATATGTAAGGCTATGAAAAAGATAATCCTGGACCTTATTAACAATGACATAGGAAATCTCCAAATTCTAGACCCATCTAGTCTGGCTTTGTCAAGGGCAGGTACTGCCTGCTCAACCTGGTGGTCTTCTTTCAGAAGGTCACCAAGGCTATGGATGAGGGTAAGTAGTGCATACAACGCACCTTGACCTGGCAAAGGCATCTGACATAATACCTCACTCAGGTATTATAGATAAACTCACAAAATTGGGCATAAACCTCTACATCACCAGATGGCTAATCAAATGGTTCACATATAGCACCCATGTTACTAGAGAGGAAGAATCCACATCCAGCAAGAGGCCAGTCACCAGTGAAGTACCACAGGGCTCAGTGCTGGGCTCCCTCCTGTATGGGATATACTTCTCAGATGTAAAGGCAACTGTAGATGGCCTTTGGCTGACCAAGTTTGCTGATGACTGCAGGTTGGGGGCAATGACTGACTCCCCAAACAATGCTGATATCCTACAGAAAGAACTGATGCAGACTAATGATTGGTGTTAGAGCCATGGCCCCAAACTAAATGTGAATAATACTCTTTGGGAAATCAAATACCCCAGCAGATTGCAACATTGATAGCCTCCAAGAGTGAACCCAGTGGTGAGGGTTCTGGGTACTCAGATAGATAGTAATCTTAACTTAGACCACCACGTGTCCAAGGTGGTGAGGAAATCCTTCTACGTGGCTCAGCTTATAAGTAAGGCATGACATCCAGATCTAATGATGTCATAGTATCACTGTACTCAGCCCTCATTAGACAAATAATCAAGTACAGTAAACCCTTTGGCCTGTACCTTGCCAGGTATTTGCAACAGTTGGAAAGTCCTTAGAGGTTTCTCACCAAACAAATACAGAGTATAACCAGCATGTCATATGTGGTCCAATTAAAAGCCCTATCACTATATTCATTTTCCTACTGATTACTGAAGAGTGATCTATCCCCAACTTACAAGGCAGTCTTTGACACAGCCTTGATGTTAATGTTGCATATTCACAAAACTAACTGCATGAGGGTTACCTGCTTCAAGGATTTAAATCTGATCTCTGGCACAGACAGATCATGCTGGAGAGACAGATATGCATCCCAGAGTTTGTTCCTCCTCTGGAATAGGTTTCCTATTCACGTGAAGCAGAGCCCTTCCCTATCTTCCAGTGCATTCTGGACCAATGTATGGAAAATTGCAAATTCACTCCTGAGGTGGCATCCATGTCCCTTATGGACAGAGGCAGTATGTAAAAATTGTCAGACCCTGCTTGATGACCCTTGTTATCTTTCCCTTAGGGATAGTAAATTGAGTAAAATCTGAGTAAGCCTGGCTAGGCTTGTAAGGGCTCTTGAGCTGTTAGCCTAGTAATCTCCTATGACACTATAAAATACAGTCAGGGCCAGTAAATTGTAAAGTTAGATGCCCAAAGTCAGTATCCAAAAAGCAGTTTTTTCAGTACAGAATCAGTGAAGTGCGTAGCTTTAGATACAACATTTGGAAATGTTGACTAAACTTGCACTCTGAAAACATAATATTAATTCATTTCTATTGACATTCCAAAACAAAAAAAATACTAATGGATGCCACAAATGGACATACAATTTATTCTAGCCCAGAAATGACCCTTATGTCACCTATAGGTCAGCCAGGCAATGCCAATTGGATGCACTCTGCTCTCTTTTGATTAGAGAAAGCAACAGGATACATGGGAAAACAGATCACATTAATGTTAATAAGAGCTCCAAATGCATGCATAAAACACAAATGGGTCAGCAACAGGTCAGAGAAAATAAATCTCTGATACCATAAAAAAATTGTCTTGAGTTTTGTCTTCTGGCAGCCATCTTACATCATCTTCTATAAACAGCAACTATTTATCTGGGAAGTGTGCAAGAAATACACTGTAGTTGTGAGAATTCTGAAAGAACATCTTGATGGGAAGGTTTTCATGGAGATTATTAATTTGGTGACTAGGCTTTATGTCTGGGGATAGAAAAAAATCATGAGAAGAAAGTTCAGGTGCAAGATTCTTTTGCTTTGTTCTTATGGTGCTGAATGATGTTGGCTTATTGTTACCACTGTATATAATTTTAAGTTTAACTCCAAAGGTCAGTGGGGGGGTCACACTGTTAGATCACTGCTGCTTTCTATGTGTGCCACAACATTGTCTTAAGGCTCACTGACACATTTGTTGCAGTACTAACTTCAAGATTGCTGGATCATGGGGATAAGGCAGTATCCTCTTATCCCCAAAGCTGTGCAATCTCAGAGTAGGTAAACATAGAGTCGCACAGGTAAGGGTGCAACCCACTATGTGAAGGCAGGTTATTATTGCTGAGTTGTTCTTGCACTTCTCACACTGACATGAATTCATCACGGGGTTACTAATGTAGAATATTTTTTGTTTTTAGGTAGGATTATTTGACAATTATTAACAGCTAATTGTGCTTAGCATAATCATATAAAATAAAATAAATAAAAAAACTAAAATAAACATCTAAACTGAAATTACCTTCACTGACACACAGAGAGAGAAGCTGATTTCTAGAGTTTTCGGGACTTTACCATGCTTTTATAATTAATGGTCCAAATTATCCAGTTAAGAATCTACTTCTATAACCTCATATAGTATTTGACGTAATTGATATTGTTTTGGACACTGAGGAAGATTTCATTGAAGGAAAAGGTTCATAGAAAAGTACTAGGCATATCTCTCAACTCTCCAGATTTTTACAGTATGTCCAGATTTTTGCCTCATATTTTTGGTCCATACCTCATAAAATTTGTATGTTTTTCTAGCAAATCACTCAAGAATGAAGTCATTAAATAATAACATACTTTTGAGTTTGAAATTTTATCTCATCCAGAAAGTGTATAGTAACACAAAACCTTTTATTATAGCAACCTTCTAAGTTTATGAGCAATAATTTTTATTTTTGGACCTTTGTCCCCCCATTATATTTGACTTTGTGTAGATTTTTTCTGCTAAGAGGTTGATAGGTGTGGGACTAGGCTATCTATTCTTGTGAGCCATGGGCCATGTTAAGCCTACTCTGATTTCCCAACCCAAAGGTAAGAATTAAATCCTGTACCGTGTGTCTCTAAGGCAAGCATCTTAACCGTTATGCCAATCCTTAGATTTACATCTGCAGTGTTTTGGCTGGATTGTAAGAAACAGTGGTTAACTATTTATCATCTGCCTGATTAAATTTGCATTCTAGTACCTTTCTGTTTGTTACATTGCTTGTGTGTTTCCCCTGTGCTTGTGTCTGATACATTGTTATAAGCCCTCTCAAGTCCCAATAATTCAAGATTCTGACAAAGCACTGAACTGTGAGAAATTAACTTTTCATCAAAAAAGGGGAAAGAAGCTGTACTCAGTGCTCTTCCGCCATTTGTCTCACTCTGTAGTGAGTTGTCTGTACAAGAGCTTATTTTCCTATAAGAGACCTGCAAAATCTATGCAATATTACAAATCCAAGTTAGAGGTTTAAATAACCTGCACCAAGCATTTCCTCGTGCCCTAGTAGTAAGTCCACCCAAACAGTATCCTAAACAAACCAAACTCCAAGCAGTTATAGTCACTACTCCCCCCATCCCAAGTCATTCCTGTCAAAGCCATGGACCAACACTTCTCCACAACTTCTGCAGCCAGCCTAATTGAGATGGGTATCCTGAGACAGTGTAAGTATTGTCTCATGATGTCTGATAATCGTTTAAAACTTAAATAGCATAACACAGTAAATATCACACACAGTAAACTTCTTCTTCTTCTTTCGGCTTTTTCCCGGTAAGGGGTTGCCACAGCGGATCACCTGTCTGCTCATGATTGGCAGTGGAGTTTTACAGTGTTGAGTTGCCAGCCTGGCACCCAACCTTCCACAGAAGGCACACACACGCACTCACACCTAGGGCCAATTTAGAGTGTCCAATCTTCCTACAGTATGTCTTTGGGATGTGGGAGGAAACCGGAGCACCTGGAGGAAACCCATGCGACCACAGGGAGGATATGCAGACTCCACACAGAAGGCACCCCAGCATCACACACAGTAAACTAGGACACCAAAATAGTAAGCAGTACACCACATACCACAGAAGCAGTACACCACATACCCACAGCTCACCTAGGCCATCAAATACACATAATCCATCCCGTGCTATGGTTCTAAAGATTAACTTGCATAAACATCAAAGACCTCCAAAACACAACACAGGCACAAAGCACACTCACCAAGTTAAGCCTACCAACTGACATAGCACAGGGAGTCCTAAAGTCACAGATGCTGAACCAGTAAGGTAGGTATCAACCCAACCAAACATTCTAGTAATGGGTGACTCTATCGTAAGATATGCAGATGTACCCCTTAACAGGCTGAGCAAGCAAAGAGTGACAATTAGCTGTTTGTGTGGTGCCAGGATCCATCAGATCACATACACATTGTAGTCCTTGAACAACAAGAATTGCTATGACTCTACCATTGTACATGTGGATGTCAATGACTTGAGATGCACCTCCCTGAGCAATATGAAGAGAGACATGGTGGAGCTCTCAAACTATGTGTCCCAGAGAGGTATAACCCTAGCATTGAGCAGCATTCTACCTCCTCCAAGGTTGATGCTCCAGTATGAGCAAAATACAATTTACTTCAATAACTATGTAAGTCTTAGTTGCCATTCAAAGGGGGTCTGGTATTTTTCAGCATAGGAGAACCTGATCAATAAACTATGCTGTTTCACCAGGGATAGCCTGTATCATTCCCCTGTATTATTTAGATTATTGGTAAAGACATTGCCCTCCCCATAGTGCCTTTCTTAGGCAATGCCAGCTTGATAAACCTACCAACATAACAAAGCAAGCAGAGGAAAATATATAGGTGTTACTAATCAGTGTTCAGAGCCTTAACAAAAAATTCCACTACCTACTATCCCATCTCACTTTGGAGGATGTAGACACCTGTGTTGTAACTAAGACATGGTTTAAAATGGCAGAGAGCACTCCAGCTGCAAATGGCTGAAACATCTTCCACGCATATAGACCAGCTACTACGAGGAGGGGAAGGAAAAGATGGAGGTGCCTCAGTCACATCCAAAAAAGATTCACATCAAGGCTGGTAAAGCATGATCCACTAGAGCTTCTTCATGTCCAAATAACCATCAAAAAGGTCATGTACCATATATTAGCTAGCTACAAAAACTCCCTCTATGAGATAGGAAAGCCACAATGTCTTTCTAAAGTAACTGGAATCACTCAGTATTAAACCCAATATAATTTTCCTAGGTGATCTAAACTATCCAATTATAGACTGAGAAACCTACACCAACACCAACACCTACAGAGATTCCTGGACATTGTCAATATAAATGCCCTGGAACAATTAGTCAGAGTACCCACGTTTCTTATCATCATCACTTGCTAGGTCTGACCATAAAACTGTCTCCTTTGAAATAAAATTGAAACCAGACACATCTTCCACACAAGATATGATTAGAAATTTCTCAAAGACAATATACCTACTCCGAAGTAATGCATTGGCAAGCTTCATAGCCAAACTAAACTCGTTAACTCTACTGAATACACAGAAGCATAGACAACCACAGTATGCCAACATGTAAACCATTGCATAAATGCAGCTATACCCTGTAGAAACAAGCGCAGGGTAAACCTCAGAAACAAACTCCTTGGTGAGATCATAAGGTCATTGTTTGTGGGTAACGCTGGATTTACCCATGGTTGGTGTGGTCTGGTCACAAGGGCAAAGCCCGAGTGGCCAAACAAAGACAACTGTGGGTAAATCCAGCATTACCCACACCCAGAAGTGGGTTATTGCTATTATACAATGACATTATTTAAGAAAAAAATACTTACTTTTCTTAAATAATGGCATTGTATAATGCCTCCGTGCTGTGTTTCTGCAGCTGTCCGGTATCCTGGAGCAGTTTTGATGTACTGCACATGCGTATGCTTATGCAGTACACCAGAGCTGTATGTAGAGGAAGAAATGGAGAAAAGAAGATCTCCGTTGCTTTTTTGAAGTTGTCTCTCTATGTTAAACAAGTTTAACATAGCAAGACAGCTTTAAAAAAAGGAACAGACAAAGGAAGATCTCCGTTGCTTTTTTTAAGATACCTCGCTATGTTAAACTTGTTTAACATAGCGAGATTACAGCAATGGAGCTCTTCCATTCTCCGTTGCTGCCTAACACAAAAAAAAAGTAAAGACTTATACTAATGGAAAAAGTCCGAGCAACCAGACCTTTTTCTATTAGTATATGTTGGATTTACAATGGGCACGCTGACCAATCAGCATGCACGTTTTGGAATATTAATGGGGGGGGTCATTGTATAACTCAGAATAGCTCATAAAAGTTAACTGTGTTAAACCCAATTACAGCCATTGCTTATTTCTCTGTGTTATCTGACAGCATATCTATGATTTCATGGTAGTAAGAAAAGCTAATGACCCATACTCAGCAGAAAAAAACAAATGAAGTAATATTATGATTATAATTGGCCTCATTAGACCAGTCATTAAATATACTGCCCCCTTTAACATGTATCTGTCCAGACACGTACAACAATGGGAATGCCCACAGAGATACCTTACTAAAAGGATACAAGGCCTAAACAATATGTCCTACATGGACCCACTCAAAGCCCTTTCATTATACTCAGTATCCAACAGACTGCTAAGAGATGACCTGTTTCTGGCACACAAGTCATCCTCTGACCTAGTACTGATGAATTTACTGAATATCAGCAAGTTAAATGGTATTAGAAATACTGGGTCTAGGGATCTAAACCTCTTCTGCAACATCAACTGAATCATTTGAAGGGACAGGTATATCTCACAGAGGGTACTGCTGTTGTGGAACATACTCCCCATCAACACAAAACAAAGTTAATCCCTGTTCATATTCAAACACAACTTGGATCTATTAATGGGAAACAAAAATTTATTCTAGAACTGCCCATACTACTAATGGTCAGAGACACCTCTTAAATGCTTTATCCCATACATGGGTCCCCTCAAATTATCTATGGTATGATCCCAGTTACTCTTCTTAGGTATAATATATAATTATCGTCCATGGGATGGGTAAGTTCAATCTATAATCAAATGGGATATGTTAATTTGAGCACAAAAAAGAAAACTGGCTAGGCTTAAAATGGCACATAAGGGCTGCTGGCCTAGTACTTACCTATGAAACTAAAATACATCAGTAGACATGTGCAAAAATCATGAGCTTCCCACTCTGTTGCATGGCTTCCTTTCTTTGCTGTCTGTGTACTGATAGATATGCGTGTGCATATGCTGTTCTATTGGCACATCAATCTAATGTACTGCCATATGCCTGCTATTTTCTGTTGTGGTGTAATTCATACTTTTCTGGTCAGATGTTGTCTGTTGTTGCAGATAGCTTTGCAAATGCATTTTCATGGGACACTAAGACATTTATCGTTATTGCATGTTATAGCTGTACATTTTCACTACATGTTGTTGCATCCTTCCAGTCTATTTTAACATGTTATACTGCTGGTTTCCCCCAATGTAAAACTCTTTATGTTTTCTGTTTAGATGCAAGTGCAAAATATAGGTTGAACAGAGTATTATGAAAAATAATAAAACATTTGCATGTTTTGCTAATGAGATATGGGTAGTACCAAAGACTTTGAAATATTTTTTTTTGGTTCCCCTTCCTTCATCTGGATAGCCATCCCAGTGCCTCACATTCATCTTTGGGTCTAATGGCTCCTCCTATTCAGCCCTGTTTACTACCATGGATGTTAAGGCTCTACTGTCAGGCAGTCAGCTGCAGGGCTCCGTATGATCTATTCATACCCACCTTCCAGTATCTGTGCTTACATCTGAGGGGTGAGCATGCAATGGGGTGCTGCGGCATATCACCCAGCCCTTGCAGCAGTTCAAACAGCTCAGACATGTCCACCCTGTACGTCCTTATTGGACCAGGCCTCCCATTATACCCTATCCCCAATCTCCACCAGTGATCCATGCAGGAGACTCCCACGTTACCACTTCCTCCTCCAGGATGGTAACACCCATCCACCCTGCTGCTCCATCAGTTGCCAGAGTCATTACTTGAACCTGGGTTGCCTGGGCCATAGTCAGGGCTTTATCTCTCTACACCACCAGGATGGCTAAACACTTTGAAATGTGCAGCAGAAGATCTTCACAGCAACCACCACTATTCCCCTCACAACACTGCTGCACTTAATATAACAGGCTTATTACTTTCTAGTCATGCAATCAGCATTTAAGTTGTCATGCTGATTAATGTGGTACCACCTTTGGCCTCCAATTCCAACACTGCCAAATACCTTGTAATATAGTTCCAGTTTTCTGATTTATTCTTTTTCCAGTACATGCTTTATCCAATCAACCATCCAGAAAAGAGCAGTTTTATACATTTCACTGTCATGAGTTTATATCATATTCCTCTTTTAAATGAGTAAAGCAGCAAAGGTGCTAAAACTAAAACTACTATTCAAAGTTATTAGACTACTAGTGTATCTAAGAAAAAACATAACCAAAGATGGGGACATCCATCCTAATCCAGGCCCAACCTTAACTCAAAATCCTACCAGCCCACCACTCTCCCACCGACTGGTCAACTCCCTCCTAATATGCCACTTAAACATTAGAAGCCTAAACAATAAGATACATAGCCTGCATGCTGTACTAGCCACATACCTCCCCAACATAATGTGTCTATCTGAAACATGGCTCCGGCCATCAACCAAAGACAATGAGATCCTGCCTCCTGGTTACAATATACTTAGGGCAGATAGAGTAAAGAAAAGAGGAGGTGGAATAGCCGTCTTATATAATAGCACACTTAACATCATAACTAACCCTATACAACCACCCGAGGTCTCTAACGTTGAAATACTAGCTCTAAAAATTCTACTAAATAATCATAAGGGCATTAACCTAATTGTCACCTATATTCCCCCTGGGAACAATGTAGAAACACTACAGGTCATTCTACATTGGATAGCCAACAACTACCCTCAAGAAACCATTGTCCTGGGCAATGTTAATATTGACTGGAACCAATGCACAGCACAGTCCAACCCCATCCCTGTTAACCTACATGGATTCTCTCAGATAATATCATCTACAACATGTACAGGTAACAATAACCAAAAAGAGAGTATACTAGACTGGATACTCACCAACAGTCATCCCCAGAACTATATGTCTGGAA
Organism: Protopterus annectens; assembly: GCF_019279795.1. Lineage (NCBI taxonomy): Eukaryota > Metazoa > Chordata > Ceratodontiformes > Protopteridae > Protopterus > Protopterus annectens. Next base: position 84,093,331 of record NC_056725.1, on the reverse strand, counting down.
CTCTCCCTAATGATCTTAGTGATCACCTGCTCACATACATCATGAAAGACAAAATTAATTGTACAAGCTTACCTATTTATAGGTCTATCAGATCCAAGAAAAACTTTGACCCAACTATATTTCAACTTGAACTCAAATCATGTAACTGGACAAAACTAAAGTTCCTTCCCCTTGATGAGGCAGTGTCATCATTTAACAATTCATTCCTTACTATACTTGACTCGCATGCCCCTAAACGCTCAATAAGAATTAAAACTCAACTAGCACCCTGGCTAACAACAGATGCCAAAACCAAAATAACAACTAGAGACAAAGCGTGGGATAAATGGCGCACTACCAAACTACCCCTAGATCGTATCAAATTCCAACAACTTAGAAATGAGACTAAAAAAGCCATCATACTAGATAAGAAAAATTACTTCTACAATCAGCAACATAAACATCAGAATAACCCTCAAAAGTACTGGGCAGGCAAAAATAAACTTCTCCAACCAGGCAAATCCACTACTCCGACCCCAGGAACATTATCTGACAAGAGCCAAGAAGATATAGCCAATTCATTCAATACTTTCTTCACAGAACCCATCCAGTCATTAGCTAACCAACTTTCTCCTCCCCACACTTCTATAAACACTATATCCGACTCACCACTCTCTTTTAACTTCTAGCCAGTGTCCACATCCTTTATCAGATCCCTTTTGAAAAAACCTGAAGCCAACCACCCTTTCAGCCGATCTTCTGCCGGCTGAATACCTGCAAATTGCTGCAGATGTCGTAGCCTACCCTATCTCAATCCTAATTAACAGAACCATAACCGAGGCCTCAATCCCCTCAATTTGGAAAATATCCTATGTTATTCCACTCCACAAAGGAGGTTCATCCACAGAACTATCCAACTATAGACCTATAGCCATACTGTCACCACTTGCCAAAATTATGGAAAAGTGCATGCACAACCAACTAATGCTCTATCTAACCCAAAATAAACTACTCACAGACTCTCAACATGGATTCAGACCCCATCATAGTACAACCACTGCCCTCCTCTCTTTTACTGAAAACATTAATCTTAACCGAATAATAAAAATATCCTCCGCTCTCTTCCTGGACCTATCGAAAGCCTTCGATATGGTAAACCATCAGTTACTTCTATATACTTTAAAACTCTGTATCTAGATACTCCAGCCCTTGACTGGTTTCAAGCTTACCTCACTGGGAGACAACAAGCAGTAATGTGGCAAAACAAGCTCTCCTGCCTACTACCAAATACCATAGGAGTTCCTCAAGGTTCCATATTAGGACCTCTCCTCTTTTCAGTCTTCATAAACGACATCCAAACAGTCATCCCTGAAGCCACCTGCATTCAATATGCAGATGACTAGACTATAATATGTTCCAATGCCTCTCTTGCAAATCTACTAACTACCACCCAACATAGCTTCACCAAAGTCGAAAACTGGCTTGCCAACCATCTCCTGATCTTAAATCCAAACAAAACCAAGTTACTTCTCTTCTACCCAACCAATAGATCTCCGACTGAAAACTTCACTATAAAATCCAATAATGGGACCATCATCTCCCCAGACACCTATACAAAGCTATTAGGAGTAAACATTGACAATAAACTCAGATTTGATATACATATCAACCAAGCCATTAAGTCAGTCAACAAGAAACTTGGGACCCTATATAGAATTAAAGCCTTCCTTACCCCAAATGCCAGGGCAGCCACAGCCCGTTCACACCTTCTCTCTACCCTACTATATGCCTCTCCTGTCCTCACTCACCTTAACAAATCTGATCTAGCCAAGCTCTCATCCTGCTATAATCACATTGCCAGGTTCGTTACAGGCCTACCCTACAGAACACACCACTGTACTAACCTGAAAAAGCTTGGATGGATAGAATTCCCATACCTTCTTCACCAGTCCCAACTCATAGAGGCCTTCAAAATCCTTAAACAACCTGAGAATACCCCAGCACTAAAAACTTAATGACTCCTACTCCAATCTAAGCTGCCTTCGCTCAGCAAACAGACTCCTTGTCCAAACAACTAAATCTCTCAACCTAGGTGGTGACGCTATTTGCCAACACCACTGGTAAAATATGGAACTCTCTCCCAAATAACATCATGCTTGCAACTTCTCTAAGTCAATTCAAAAATAGTCTAAAACTCCACTTCAAGTCACACTGGCTATGTCCTTGCTCAAACCCAGACTAGCTCTGTGCCATTAACTAAAACATAAACAACTAGCTAAGATGATAAGTACTTTGTATACTGTGATAAAGAAATATGTATCCTGTCTAACTCTATGTCATTATACTGCCTACCGTCCTTGCTAATATGTTATTAATGTTACATTTGTAGTAATCTCAGAAATAGTAATGGGAGTCTTGTACTTGTATGTAAATAGCCTATGTTTTTGTTAAGTTCTTTCAGCTCATTTACTTACCTAATTATCAATGTAACTCTGTTGGAGCTTTTCTCCCCGGGCCTCCGCTGAAAAAGGACATGTATCCAGTCGGACCATCCCAGTTAATAAATGTAAAATAAATAAATAATAAATAAAGGTGACGTCAAAAAGCAGGAGTGCCATTTTAAAATGGAATGGATACGTATTCTACAGAAACTCATACCTCTCAACCTCTTATCTGGGCAAAGCCTAAAACGATGCGGAGATGAAGGATCAAATCTAGGGACTGGTTTTTAATATTGCTCTTATAAACTTACACATTCGGTAGAATAACAGGTTTTGTGCTAACATGCATTTTTCTGAAGGGTATAAAGTCAGAAACTCAAATATGCGTCATTATTTACTGATTTCCATCCTCAATGATTTGCCAGAAAAACACATATTTTACAAGGAGCAGACCAAAAATCTGAGACAAAAATCAGGGCATTCTGTGAAAATCTGGGAAGTTGAGAGGTATGTGGATAAACTGCAGAAAAATAATGTTTTCCCCACTCTAAAGTAAACACTTAAAAAGCAAAATGAAACTTACCTTGAAATCATGACAGAAATACAAATCATAGGTGTGAATCTTCTATTTTTGAGACATGTTGCACAAAAAACACTCTGCAAAGTATGTCTGAAAAAAACAGAATATGTTTTGCACAATGCAAAAATCTTTGCACGCTGCTCACAGGAAACAAAAAGAAGCTTACACAAGCAGGTGCCATTATGTATACCACCTTTTGTGTAATACAGCCTCTGATTTCAAACAGCATTTGGTGAGCAAAAGCCAATAATTGTGATCTAAGACACAGAGGAATATAATAGGTTCATAGGTTCATAGGTTCATACTAGGCTATCTGCCCGAGGGCATTTACAAGCCTAGCCCATCGTTTTGTGGCTTAGGCCACCCCTTTAGTATGGGGAACTATACCCATTATTTTTCTGTGCCTCTGTCGAGCAGTGACACTGAGGTAATCCCTGGGGTATATCTGCGATCTCCCATCCATTGGTCAAGATTTCTCTTGAACAAGGCCAGCGAGGTGCTCTGCCTCACATGTACCGGGATTTTGTTCCACAGCATAGGGAGTCTTTGGGTGATGAATCTATCCCTCCAGCACGTCCTATTAATAGCCGTGTCAAGGTTTAAGTCTCCGCCCTTGTGGCTCTGATGGATCTAGATTTTTGAGGTGAAGCATATTCATCAAATCTGGGTTTGACATGGCCTTGTATGTTAGGCAAAGGTCACCTCTGAGCAAGCGTGCGACTGAATAGAGCTGGAGTTCTTTCAGTCGGGCAGCATAGGACAGATTTTGAGACCCTTTATCCTTTTGGTGAGGAACTTTGTGGCCTCTCCAGCTGCTGCAAGTGTCGGGTCAGATACATTCCGAATGGGGCATTGTACTCAATCATTGGTCTGATGAGTGATGAGTAAAGGGAGACTATGACCTCCCTTGATCTAGATGAGAATCCCTTCATGATAAGGTGGGCAATGTAGAAGGTCTTCCTAACTACTTTAGCTACATGGGTGTCGAATGACAGACTACTATCAACCTGGGTCCCCAGGTCCCTGATAACTTCTTCTGTGCTCAGTGGATTGCCACCTATTTGGTAGCTAGGGGTAACCTTGTTTTTCCCGAAGGGTATGACTATGCATTTTTGGCATTTAACTTTAGGCCGTGGCTCTGGCACCAGTTATCCGCTTCTGTGAGACCCTTCTGAAGGATATCTGTGTCAGATGTGTTTTCTACTATGGCCCAGTTTGCAGTCATCTGCAAACTTTGTCAGCCATAACCCTCCTGTGTTTGCTTGTACTTGGAAAAGTAGATGCCAAACAAGAGTGGGCCCAGGACTGAGCCCTGTGGGACACCACTTGTGACAGGCTTTGAGTCTGACATGGCGCCAGCAGCTCTGACCCTGTGGGTTCTGTCACTCAGCCAGTTTGCAACCCATCTTGTGATGTATGGGTTGACATTTAAGCTGATGAGTTTTTCAATGATACCCGAATGGGGTATTGTATCGAAGGCCTTAGCCAGATCGAGGTAGGCTGTATGGACTGCCTTTCCCTCATCAATGGCTTTGGTGACTGTTTCAAAAGTCAACCAAGTTTAAAAGGCATGATCTGCCTTTGACAAAGCCAAACTGGGTTGGATCCAAAGTCTGCAAATTCCCTATGTCTTTATTTATGAGGTCCATTATGATCCTCTCCATGGCTTTGCAGATAAGGCTTGTCAAGCTAATGGGCGGTAATTTCCAGGGTCGGTGGAGGCACCGCCTTTGTGAAGTGGTACCACAGTTGCAGTGCGCCACTCCTGGGTGCGTATCCAGAGGTAAGACTTTGATTAAACAGCTGTCCTAGCTGTGGGTTTAATTCCTCATTGAGTTCATGGAGCACACAGCCGGGGACACCATCAGGTCCCATGGATGCTGTGTTTTTTGCTTTGGAGAGAGCAGTTCTCACTTGGGCGCTGGAGATGTTTGGGGGGCTGCAATCGTTTGGTATAGATATCTCTCCTTTTGGGGGGGGGGAGAAGTTTGCACTGAACCTGTCAGCCAGTATGTTGGCAATGTCTGTAGGATCAGTAATCTTCACATCATTTTGAACTAGCTCTGAGCATATCTGAGCATACTGTGCATAAAGTTTATTTAGTGTAAACTGAACACAACAGAAACTCTGCTTCTTGTAATCTCATACTCTGAGAAAATATAGAGAGTCAACAAGGTGGTACCAAATGCTTCTCTCTCTTGACATTTCCACATTGACATACCTAGAACTCAGTTAAATAGCAAAGACTCATATTTTCCCTAAATACACAGCATACAGAGAAGTAGAATATTTGTTGTTGTTGTTGTTGTTGTTGTTGTGTCTTTCGGCTTTTCCCGGTTAGGGGTCGCCACAGTGGAACTCGGGTCCACTAGTGATTGGCAGTAGATTTTTACGAGCTGAGTTGCCAGCCCTGATGCACAACCTTCAACGAAGGTACGCCCATTCATGCATATCTCCAGCCAGAAGACGCTCTAGCTGAGAATCGAACCGGACAACGTCTAGTATATTTGTAATATTTTAAATTGTAATCTGTGTATTCTTTTGGGAGATGTTAACTCTCTGTCCACCAAACTCTACTTCATCCATTAATTTACATGGTTTTATACAACTTATCACTACTCCCACCCATATCAACAAATCTCTCACAACGTTAGCTCTCTTATCGACTGGATAATAGTCTCTGATACCCTCAAATATCATAACCCAGCTACTCTGCCCAACTCCTTAAGTGATCACTCCCCTGTAAAAGCTCTTAGATTCACCTTTCACTTCTCTAGGCCACATAGATATATACTATATAACTATGACACTATTTAATTGAATCTTTTATTTCATTGGTGGAAAACTGGCTGGTAGCCTTATATAAAAAGGAGATGAATTAAAAGTTACAGCTATCTGAGGAAGTTGATGACAAAAACGAGATTATAGTGAACGTTACTACACTTAGTACTGTGAATTTTGCGTGTTTTTAGTTTTGTATTGGTTCCTGCTTTCAACATTAAAACCTTGCTGCCTGTGGATTCGTGGTGCTTATTTTTGGTTTACCACTTTTGTATTGGGCACTATCCGTTTTTTCTTTGGTTCATGGTTTTTTTCGGATGGATTCAGAGGGAGCATCTGTCATTGACAATGTCCAGCGTGGTTCTGAACTAGGGGAGCTACGCAAGCTTATTGGTCAGCTGACATAGTTGGTGGGACACCTGACACCCATGAGCCAATCAATGGCCACGCTGCTATCGTCGCTACCACCCCCAGGGAACCAGGAAGCAGGAAAGCGAATGCTTCTCAACGAGAGAATGGCATTAACACAAGAAAATGATAAACGAGTAAGGGAAACGAACAACAGAGTGGTTAATAACAGTATCAAAGGTTTTCCTAGGATACTTTTAACTTACAACAACGAGGGAGATTCCCCTAAAGAGGCGAGGAATATTACTAACGCAAATGGAATTCAAAAAATAACTGAAAGCAACAGAAGCATGGCAGGTACTAAAAAATAACTTTTAGACATTCTTAATGTAAAATTTGATTTTAAAGTCAAAGCTTCTGTTTCTGGAAACAAAGGGACATATAGTAATATGTTGGAAGATTTGGACTTTTTTCTTTACAAATTTAAAATGATGGACATGGATAATGCATATTTGAAACATTGCTTGTCATTAAATATAGCGCCTAAAGGGTTGAGAGATTGCAAATATCCCAACAATGTCGTAGAAAGAATAATGAGACTGAAATGGAGAGATTGTATTCTAAAATTGAACACAATAAGGGTATTATTAGTGACTTGTTTTTCACTATAGAAGAAGAAAAAGCCAAATATTTTAAACTATTGAAGAATATAGAAGTTAAATGCACAGAAGTAGAAGTGTAAATACCATCAACCACAGGACTGACGAAATCCAACAATAAGGCACAGACCAGAAATAAAACAGATGAGATTTAATCCAGTAAAACACACTGACTGGGCGCTTTCTCCAGTAAGCACTGGCTTCATCAGAGTCATTGATGAAAACACACCCAGTTACCTTATTTAAATAACAAAATTTCAATTAATCAATTATGTTTTAAGTCATTTAACAGTTTCTACAAATAATTAATGAAACAATTAATTGCTTCTAATACACTTTTACATAAACATTCACTTTAAATAAAATATAAAATATAATATTTGTGGAAATATAAACAATAACATATATGTTCTGCTTATAACCTATTACACAAAACCCAAGCCTACACATTTTATTATGTAATGTATATGTTTGTCAACCAACCATTTGTTTTAAACTAGGTCTAGATACTAATTTAGGAGTTAATCCAATAATACTGTTAGATGTATTTGTATTATATTTATAACAAATAAATAAAAATAAATAAATTGTATATATGTATATATATGTGTAAGTAAATAATCTGTTAGAGTGACCATACCATACACATGATATTGTTGTTAATGTGTTGATACTTGTGTCATCTTTCATCCTCTCAAATAAATTGTGCTCTATGCTTCAATACAGGCTTTAAAGAAATACACTCATTAAGCCCTGGAAACTTCGTGGCATTCAATCTTATCTGCCATTCAGTTTCACGTAGAGCCACAGTGTTTTTGATGTCACAGTTGTCATTTGGTTTCACCCTATCAACTACAAAAAATAAAAACTTTTTAAATTCATGACAGTTTTTAGAATGTAAATATAAGGCATTGTGTTCGTCCTTCCTTCTTACGGAGCTGCAATGCTCCCTTATTCTTTCTTTTAGACTTCTTGTCGTCATGCCCACATAGAATGCCTCACAGGACATGCAAGATGCTATATATACACAATTTCTAGTGGTACAACTACAGACCCCAGGGCATGAGATGGTACGCTTGTAACCAAATACACTCAAATAGGTCCCTTCAGCTATGTACCTACATGTTTTACATCTACCACATTTGGTCATTTTTGATCTTTTATATCTACAGCTAGTTTTCTCTAATATGTCTTTCAGGTTGTTACCCCTAGCATATGTTATGGCAGGTTTAGTACCCAAAATTGCTTTAGTGTCTTTGTTCAGAAAATAGTCCCAAAGACTCCTAAAGTTGGTACACAGTTCACCTGCCTTTTCATTGTATTTAAGTATGAATCTTGGGGTGTCTTCTCCACCACTGATATCAATCTGTTCATTCTCCATATTCCATACTTTTGTCATTCCACCTTTATTTTTCAATATCGGTATATACTTGTTCCTTCTCCTCTTATATATCTCCTTTTTAATCTTCGTCAACATTTCTATGGGGTAACCCTTTTCTAAGAACATACCTATAAGTGTGTAAATCTCAGCCCTAAAAGTTTCTTCATCACTAATAAGCCTGGATAGACGAACCATTTGGCCCTTAACTAACCCCCTCCTTTGGTGCACCGGATGACAACTTGAAAAGTGTAACATTGAGTTAGCGTAACTCGGTTTCCTACAAATAGTACTAATAAACTCTGTATTATTTTTCGTAATTTTGATGTCCAAATAACTAGCTACATCGTTGTCCCATTTGTAGGTGAATTTGAAAAAATCAGATGTCTCATTTAGGAATGAAACAAAGTCCATAGCACTTTGTTCATCACCTTTCCATACTATTAGCAAGTCATCCAGAAATCTATTATATAAAATAATATTACTATAATATCTGGATCCTAGAATGTGTTCTTTTTCCCATGCTAATAAAACTAAGTTGGCAAAAACAGGGGCGCATCTTGCCCCCATTGCCATTCCTGTTAATTGTTGATATATTTCTCCTTCAAATAAGATATAGTTGTTCTTTAGTATTATCTCCATCAAGTCATAACATAACTCCAGTTTTCCTGCATCAAAACTCTGGCTAGTCCTCAAACTTTCATAAAATAAATCAAGACCTTGTTGGTGTGGAATCACTGAAAATAAGTTAATGACGTCAATGGTCAAAAAGCTCAGACTATTCTTACCTACAAATTCTACATCTCTTAGCCTTTCCAGGCAATGCCAGGAATCTTTGAGAATGTGACCTGCATCGGCCAGTGCTATTCTACAATGTTTATCCACATATGCCGCCAATGGTTCCGTTTTGGACCCTTTAGCCGAAACTATTGGCCGAAATTGTAAATAATCTGTTCCTTTGTGTACCTTGGGTATCCCAAAAATCCTTGCTGTCTTAGGATTTTTAACCGAAAAGTAGTCAAATTCAGTCTTATTAATGGTCCCTTGGTACAATGCGTCATGTAGATATAGATCGATTTTATAATATGCTCTATTAACCTCGTTAATAGTAACTCTACTGTATGTTTTTTCTTCACTTAAGACTCTCATCATCTGACAACTGTAGTCCACATTACTCATTATAACCATCCCCCCACCTTTGTCAGGTCTCATAAACCTGTATTGTTTGGATGTAACCAATTCATTGAGCAAACTTCTCTCAGCATTGGTCAAATTATCATCACCCTTAGTTTTCTGAGAGCAGATTTTCCTAAATTCATACTCCACTAAGTGTTCAAAAGCAACAAGCTCAGTATTAGGTGGTGGCATGAATATGCTTTTTCTTTTTAATGTTCTGGATTCCTGTCTATTATCTTGTGATAATTCCACAACCTGTCTTGTGTTAAAATAAAGTTGCAAGTTTAATTTTCTCATATAGAGTTTCATATCTACAAGCAACTGTGTGACATCAATGTTAAAGCTAGGTACAAATTTATTTCCTCTACTAAATAATTCGAAGTAAACTTCATTGATCACCAAATCAGTGTAGTTGTAAAAAATGAATCCTTTTCCCTTAATAATTTCATGTTTCATATAGGATGCTGATTCAACCATATTACCACACACTGTGTCTAATACACTGTCACTTCCACAACTACATGAATTACTTTTTTCACCTTCATCACAGCCCCTTCCAGTCATTTCATAAATTCTATCCAAGTTGGTTCCATTGTTGTTAAGTACATAAGCCGTATTCATAACTGAATACTGCCCCATATTGCTGTCATTCACAACCTCAATTTCAGGTGTGTTGTTAGGTTCAACTATGTTGTTTAGAAATACCAAGGGGTTGTTAGTCATTTCTACATTTTTATCAAAGGGTGTCTTACTTTCATTAAGTGTTGTTAAGTTGGTTAAACATTCCACAATTACATTTTCATTTTCATTACTATCAATACTAATGTCAACATTACTGTTAGAATTACAATAAGTGTTACTATTAATATCAAGGTAAAGTGCTTCAATGTCTTTGTATAAAGTAAAATCAACAGTGAAGTCCAAACTCAAAGAACCTCCTGTTGATTTCTGCCTCTCCTTCTGGGGCTTAAATGCAATGTCCTGCCGTTTTGCGGCTCCCTGCTCTGAATCCTTTCTGACCGACGTAATGGTGCTGGTGGGTCTAAAAAAACATCCTCCACCTGGCAATTGTCAGTCATGTTTTGTTGTGAGTTAACATAACTCATCCTATGATTTATTTTCTTCATATGGTATGCTTGAAACTGCCCAGGTGGAAAAGCAGTCTTATTTTTATATTCCGCACTGTCCCTACCAAGCTTTTTGTTTTTACGAGCTATATTTTTACCAACAAAAGCATCTATGTTCTGAATCACCCTTTTGTAGTGATTCTTATGTTGAAAAAATAAAAGATCCTTGTTAATGCTAGTATCAAGGTTGGTTATCTCTTCACGTAACTTCTTAATCTTAATTTCATTGTTACGTAGAATAATATCAATTAGTTGCATACCTGTCCTTTGAAAAAGATCCGTTAGCTCCTGGCAAGCATCCGAGTCAAGGTCAATACCCATCGGAAGCTTCCAAACGCATAGGCCCTTGGGTATTTGTTGTAGTTCCTTAGATTTAGTCAAAAATGCGCTGTCCAATTGTATGGCCCTATATTTTATACACAATTTCTCGTAACTAAAAATTTGCTCCCTGAGCGTTAATGTTGGCTGGTGCAGATTCCTACTCGGTCCCCCAGTACTCACATCAGGCTGTGCGTCAATCTCCGGGGCCTCCAACCAGGAAGTAAGGTCTCGTCTCTGGGTTGCTCCGCTTAAAGAGGCATTGTTCTTATTGCCAACAGTTTGCGTTGCCTCCTTCGGTCTAACGCTCCCCACGACACCACTATATGATTTGGCAACGTTAGTCCTTTGCCCTGGTGTGATTTCGTCGGGCGAGTGTAGAGTGTAAAGTTCCACTTGGGAATCTGTAAGGCTATTAGTGGGTGTGTTACTATTACCACCTTTTTCCTCATTGTAAGCCTAAGTGCACAGAAGTGCAAAACAGGAAATTTAGCAAAATAGAGAGAGACCTTAATGAATACAAAACAAAAACTCATTACCCAAAACCCAAATATAGGGGTAGAAGAAACAGTGGTGGTCATGTTAACGAAATTGGGGAAAGTAAAGGTAATGAGGATGTTTTTTATATAGATGAGAACCTGGATACCACTGAATTTCCCCTTTAAGAAGGTCTGAAAGGCTTAGGTCAAAAAAAAATCTGGTGAATACAATTCAAAAAACTACAAGGACAACCAATGGAGACCTCAAATGAGGAATCCAGCAAGATGGAACTAGTGGAAGGCATATCTAACATAGGTTTCAAATGGACATATAAGGATTTTAGTATTTTTAACTATTCTAGTTATCCTATAAACACCATTACTTTTGATTTGTTTTCTAAAGGGTTTGGGTTCATCCCTGCACAGAAAACAAACATTTTTAAGTTGTTGGTTGACCTTAAACTGTTTTTAAGGAAAAATAATTTACAATTACTATTCAATGGCAAAATAACTGAAAGTAATAAAAATAGTTTAAGACGAAAGAGTACTTTTAACCCTCCACTGCATCCATAATTAAAAAATTTTGAAAGAACAGTGGAGGGTGTATTAAGAACTTTTTTAAAACAAAATTACGTGAAGCCAAATCTAACGTTACTTGAAAAGACTATGTTAAGTGAAATTTGCAACAATAAAAATCTTAGGGTCATGAAACCCGATAAAGGTGGGGGAGTGGTATTTATGGAACACATAATATATGAAGGGAAAATGATGGAAATACTAAACAATTCAGAGAAGTATATTAGAACCTCCATAAATGAGATCAACATTGCTTATAAGAAGATTTATATCTTTCTTAATGATTTGTTAATGGAGGGGTCAATAGATCTAGAAACCTTCAGGTATTTAAAAGTAGAAAAACCTAAAGTACTCTCTATTTTTGGAATTCCCAAAAATACATAAGAATGTCAATGATCCACCCTTGAGAGCAATAGTATCCGCTGAGGGTTCTATAACTGCATCCCTTGCAAAATATGTAGACTTAAAGGTAAAGGGCCTCGTTTGTAACAATGAAAACATTTTGAAGGATTCTTGGGATCTATTAAGGAAGTTGGACCATTCACTATGTTCTGATGAAGTATCTTTTGGTACCCTGGATGTTATTGATTTGTTCACCAGTATTCCCCATGACATTGGCCTAGAATGGTTTGAGGAAATGTTAGTTGGATACCAAACACTAACACACAGTGAATTTACAACTGTATTGGTACTTATGGAGATGGTGCTGAAGAATAATTTCATATTCTTCGAGGGAGAATATTTTAAACAAGTGAGAGGTGTGACTATGGGCGCACATTGTGCTCCCACATATGCCAATATTATCATGGCCTATTGGGAAAAACATTTTGTGTTAAATTCCATTTATGATGGGTCCTGGGTTTTCTATGGTAGATTTTTAGATGACTTGTGTCTGTTATGGAAAGGTGATCAAACATCCTTTGACAATTTTGTCAATTATCTTAACAACACGACCAGTTTTTTACGTTTCACATCCAAATTTAAACAACATGAATTAAATTACCTAGATGTAACTATCAGTAAAAATGGAAACCAATTTGTTTCTAAAGTTTACAGAAAAGAGACATTTTCCAACTCCTACTTACACTTTAACAGTTCGCACCCCTATTTTCAGAAAAAAGGGGTGATCAAGGGACAGTTAGTTTGTGTAAGTAGGATGACTTCCGACAATGAGTTGTTTAAAAAAGAATGTGAATGGTTGAAAGAACTGTTTCTAAACAGGGGTTACCCTTGTGATTTATTTGATGAAATACAGAAGGAGGTATTTGAAGGAAGAAACACTAGGTTTGCCCCAATTATAGGCATACCTGAAAAGGAAGTTACAATGGGCTTAAAGGGGAATGCACAAGACTTATACAGTGCAGGTATCATAACCACTTATGATGGTCAGTCGGGCCTGATAAGGAGAATTATAAATAAAGAGTGGGGAAATTTTGATAAACTTTCAGACCTTAATCACATATTTGAAGACAATCTTAAATATGTTTATCGTAAAGGAAATACTATAAAAAATTTAATAGAGAGGGGTTCAAAGAAATGTGGTATGAACATGTGTGCAGTCAACAAAAGGGGATTGCACAAATGTGGAGCATGCAATATTTGTAACACTTAATAACAGGTGACTGTTATTATTTAAAAGCTAGGAAAAGGGAACTTAATTTGAACACATATGTTAACTGTAACACAAAAGGAATAATATACTTATTGGTATGTAAAGAAGGTGGTTCCTTTTACATTGGTAAAAGTGAAAGAAAGTTAAAACAAAGGCTTTACGAACATTTATATGACATCAGGACCAAGAAGGATAGTAATGCACTGTATAAACATACCATTATATGTAAAGAAGCAAAGTTTCAGTTTTTTGTTTTGGAGGTGGTGGAAACTGATCCTAGGGGAGGAATGTGGGAAACTCCGGTGGAATACAGAGAATTAGTTTGGCAAATTGTATTAGAGTCCACCAGGTTCCCAGGATTGAATGACATGATTTCCCTGGGTCCAGTACTTAAATTAAGATCTGCAAAACTTTGAAGAAAAATTTCTTCTATTTTGTTAAAAGTTTTTAGAAAAGTTTTTACCAGAGGGTACACTATGCTGTTATACTCATATTGAGCATACTTTTTTGCACTGTTGAATTGTTTTGATACCAAAACATGCATTAAACAAGTCACTAGAGGGAGCAGTTTGGGTTAATCTTATCAATAAACATTTATTTTAGATTTTAACAAACCACTATATATATTTTTTTTTTGGTCATTAAACATTTGGTTTTGTAGCATTTTTAACTGTTATATTTTTGATTATTTATTATATTATATATACCAATATTTTTTAAATCTACATTTTACAACGCAATATAAACTAAAACACTATTTAATTGAATCTTTTATTTCATTGGTGGAGAACTGGCTGGTAGCCTTATATAAAAAGGAGATGAATTAAAAGTTACAGCTATCTGAGGAAGTTGATGATGAAAACGAGATTATAGTGAACGTTAATACACTTAGTACTGTGAATTTTGCGTGTTTTTAGTTTTGTATTGGTTCCTGCTTTCAACATTAAAACCTTGCTGCCTGTGGATTCGTGGTGCTTATTTTTGGTTCACATAGATATATAACTTGCCGCAAACTAACTTCTGCCCTGAGACATTCAATGCCCTCCTCTCCAAAATAAACTGGACTTACCTAACCCAACTCCCCCTAGATAAAGCAGTGCTCTCATTCAACTCTACCTTCCTAAACACTCTTAACTCACTTGCACCCCTTCACACAGTCCATGTTAAGTCAAATATATCCCCATGGCTAACCAATGCTACCAGCACATTGATGAATACTAGAGACAAGCTATGGAAATTATAGCTAAAAACTAAACTCCCCATCCACCTGCAAAAATACAAAGTACTTAGAAATCTGATAAAAAAACACATCAATAAAGACAAAAAAGTATTTTATTATAACCCCCTACAGCACAAAGATCTAATCCCAAAACATTTTGGAACTCAATCAATCAAATATTGCATCCTGGTAACCCTTCATCTCCTAACCCCTGCCCTACCAGGACACTAGAAGAAACAGCTAACATCTTCAAGTCCTACTTCATTAATTCCATCTCAAAGATGGCAAACTCTGTCCCCTCCACAACTAACACTACTAATTACCCTGAATCTTCTCCTATTCTAAATGCATCTAATACTTTTTCCCTACATTCTGTACCTATTAGCTATATTGTCTCTACTCTCCAAACTAAAACCGTGTTCTACATCAGCTGACAATATTCCTTCTTATTTCCTTCAGGAAGCAGCTGACTTTCTGGCTATCCCTGTATCTATTTTGATAAACCGTTCCATCTCAGAATTCAAAGTCCCCTCTATCTGGAAAGAAGTCTACCTATACATAAAGGAGGCAACTCTGCTGAAATCATCAATTTTAGACCTATTGCTATTCTCTCACCACTCTCAAAAGTATTAGAAAAATGCATTCACAATCAAGCCATGCAACATCTACTACAGGAAAACATGCTTACACCCACACAACATGGCTTCTGCCCAAAACATAGCACCACTATTGCCCTGTTATCCTTCATTAACACGATTTCTCTGGCCAGCGACAATAAGAAGCTTGTCTCTTGCTTATTTCTTGACCTATCAAAAGCTTTTGATACAGTCTCCCTCCCTCTACTCCTGAACAAACTGACCAACCATAACTTCTCCACTTCTACTGTCTCCTGGTTTTCTGGCTATCTCACAGAACGACTTCAGTCAGTGAGATGGCTCTCTGCTCTCCCCCCTCCTCTCCCAGTTAGAATGGGTGTCCCCAAGGATCTATTCTTGGCCCATTACTTTTGAATATCTTTACTAATCTATTCTATACCTCCTGCTCTCTGTCATCCCTTGTACAATACACGGATGACTCAACAGTTATCACTATTGCTGACACTCCCACTGATCTTATCTCAGCTACTCAGACATCCTTTAACTCAGTAGAAACTTGGCTCTCTAACAACCAGCTTATTCTAAACCCTAAAAAAAAAAAACAAAGCTCTTACTATTTCTTCCTAAAAACTTTAACCATCTTAAACCTACTTTCTCTATACTATCTCTCAATAACACTCCTATCGAGGTGGAAGCTAGTATGAAACTTCTGGGTGTCATTATCGAAGACCAACTTAAATTTGACTTGCATGTAAGTAACTGTATTAGGAAGACTCACCAAAAGCTTGGACTCCTATACAGAAATAAAAAGTTCCTTACTAACAAAGCTAAAGTAACCTTCTTGCATGCTTACCTCCTACCTAGCCTATTGTACAGCTCGCAAATTCTAAAGAAATCTCAACTCCTGATTCCTAGCTAAACTAGAATCAAACTAAGTGGCCAGATATGCAGCACACCAAACGTATAAATCCCATCATTGTCTCTCTAAAATACTTAAACTGGCTTGAATTACCTCATCAGCTTCTTCTCTCTCAGCTGCAGATTATTCACTCTATCCTATACCAACCATCTTACTGTACTAATCTATCTCCTCTCATCTCTCTATATTCCCTCACCAGGTTTCTCCATAGCTCAGACCAGCACCTACTGCAAATCTATAATCCCAAGACTAAAATTGGCTGTAACCTTTAAAGCAACTATCCTACCATTTCCTGGAACAAACTGCCATTAGCAATTAGGTCACTCAAACAACTCAATGAATTCAAAACAGCCACCAAAGAATATTTGAAAAGTCAATGGTCGTGTCTCTGCACTCACCCTCCCTAATCTACCTTCCTATTCTGAAAGCTGTGCACTGCCTGTCCTCCGCTAGCCCCAGCTTCTATTTAGCTGCTATTTCTCTCTAGCTGTCTCTAGACTCATTTTTGTTCATTTTTGTTCATTTTTGTAACGCTATTCTAATTGTGTATCCCCACCTCTGAATTATTACTCTATTGCCAAAATGTCATTATTATTGTTTCACAACCTCCGTTGTACTTACAATGTATATTTGTGGAGATAATATGATTTGTGTTTTTTTATACTTGTAAAACTGTGGACCGTTTCTCCCAGGGCCTCCCCTGAAAAAGGGTTATCAGCTCAGTCAGACAAATCCGGTCAACAAATGTAAAATAATTAAATAATAATAATAATAATACTCAACTAATGCATTGCGTCCTTCATTAACACACTAATTACTACAACCATCCATCTGTCAGTTCTGAAACTAGGATATGTTTTACTAACCCCTCCTCACCAAAGATTCCTAATTCACACTGTTCCTATACTTTGCTCATTTTATCTACCTGTCTCCTTCTCCCTTCCGCTAGTTTTGAACAAATTTCCCTGAACAAATGACTCAATCCAAATTTAAACAGAAAACTACATAAATTACAGTGTTAGGCTTCAAAATACCTGAAAATTGTATACACTATAAAAACTATGGATAAAAGTAGTTAATATGATGCTATAGCTACATTTGATTTCACTTTGTTTTCATAAATATGTATCATACTTTATATAAGGTAAACACAGCAGAAACTATTAGCTAATATGATTATTATGGTCAAATTCATACACTAATAATACAAGGTCTGTGTAATAATAATACTGTAATATTATTGAGAGTATTACTTGACTAGTACAGAAGTTATATATACGTTAAGCCGATATAGCAAAACTAAGAGTCAGTATATTATGACTGTATTTATTTCATAACTTTAGACAAGAGAAAATCCTTATAGCTATCTCAGCTATCTCTAGCATCACTCTTTTTTTGTACAAATGTGTCTGTCTGTCTATCTATCCAACTAGCTAGCTAGCAATCTAGCTGATTTTTTTTTCTTTTTTTTTCAGCTAGATTGATTATTGGAGCATTTGTTTTTAGTTTGATTGATTATTGGAATGTGTGTGTGTGTGTGTGTGTGTGTGTGTGTGTGTGTGTGTGTGTGTGTGTGTGTGTGTGTGTGTGTGTGTGTGTGTGTGTGTGTGTGTGTGTGTGTGTGTGTGTGTGTGCATGTGTTCAAGTTAATTTCAGGGTTCCACAGATAACATGGCACCAGCACCTCCATTTTCTGAGAAGGCTGAAGAAAGCTAAGCTCCAACCTCATATCCTCTCCACCTTCTATAAAGGAGTTATTGAGAGTATCCACACCAGCATCTTCACAGTGTGGTTTGGAAGTTGTACAGCTACAGAAAGGAAGGCACTACAGAGAGCGGTGAAGGTAGCAGAGAAGGTAAAGGGTACCAATCTTCCATTGATACTACAACTTTACTGTGCAGGAAACATCAGAAAGGCCTCCAAAATAATACAAAACACCACACATCCAACGCATGGACTGTTTAAGCATCTGGCATTGGGTAGAAGCATCTGCTGCAGGACTACCAGATTCAACAACAGTTTCTGCCCGACAGTGGCCAGACTTCTGAATTCGGGCATAAGTCCCAGAGAACTGGACATTAAGTAAGTCAGTTCTTGCTTTTTTTCACAAATACCTATAGTCTGTTGTATAATATAAACAATGCAAATTCCAAGTAAGTGCAATATTTATTTATATTATTCCTATCAAGTGCAATATTAGACAGACAGCTTAGGTAATGTGCAGTCTGTAATGTGTCTTTTATTTAAATGGGGCAGATATTATAACTTAGGGGAGGGTATATTTATTCCGTATTAAAGTGCTGGAAATTTTTCTGCTCTTTTGCATGGGTTCTGGGAGTAGGATTGTATATGTTAGTTGTGTTCATTCTTTTACTTGTTTGTGTTGTTTTACTTTCTGTTGTAATCTCAAGAAGGATCCGATGGACACAATTTCATTTAGGCTATACGTGTGTGGTCCTAAATGACAATAAAGTTTACTTTGAATCTTTAAAAAAACATGTAAGGAGGGAGAGTTTGACCTCTCTTCCATTTGTTATATTTTTTGTCTGTCCTCTTAATAAAGTATCTCATTTTTAAAGAAATACATCATCCTGACATTGTTTGCCTAGATCTTGATGTTAACATTTTTTTTTTATTTTTTGCATTCAATTTGTCTTTTAAAACTTGTCACATTCCTTTTGCAATTTTTCCAATAAACCCACCATTCCGATTAGTTTTTCACAGTGACAGTTTTGCTTCCATATACTCTGTTATTAATTTTCTCTGCATTGGTTTAGATTCCAAATTGACAGACTTATCTAGCAACAAATTAACCTTTATAACCCCGTGATCACTGCACATTAATGGTGGTAAAACTTGACATGAAGTAACAGTAATTTATTTAGAAACGCAAACAATGTCAAGTACGTTCCAACCCCTGGAAGTTTTTTTTTTTTTTTTTTTAAATCTGAAATAATTGTTGTTCCTGAACATATGTTGTGAATAATTTCCTTACTAATGTTGTTGAATCAATATTATTCCAGTCTGTTTCTGGTAAATTTAAGTCCCCAGCTAATATTATTCTTCCCTCCTGTGCTTCATGTAAGAAATGTATGAATTCCTCTAGGTCATCAGCACTTGACTTTGGTAGTCTGTGCACTGCAACAATTGTTATATGTTCCGGGGTTGTCTTTATTGTCACAGTTACACAATCTATAGTATTGGTGTTATTACTAAACATGTGGAAAAGCCGAAAGACACAAACAAAACTGAACATGTAAAAATCACAGATATCATAACTATCTTTAATCCCTATCATAACACCTCCACCTGATTTTTTTCTTAGAATGCCTGTTACAGTAAAAACATTTATACCCTGACAGAACTAGTTTCCAGTCATTGTTCTTTAACCATGTTTTGCAAACAAAAATAACAACCTTGTGGGAACATAGCAAATTTTCCAGTAAAAAACTTTATTAATAACGCTCTAGCATTAACAACCATTAAATGTGCATCAAATGTTGCTATCTATGACCCATTAAATTTTCAACCTGGCAAAAATCCTGCTGTATAAATTCTCTTCCCTAATCTTGGCAAATGCACACCATCCTGTCTGAATGCATCTGTACCCAGAATTAGGCTCAGATGCTCTGCACATTTCCATTTTTTAAAATGGGACAGTTTTTCATGTAGGTATTTACCAAAAACATCTTTTCATTAATGGTGACATGTCTCCTTTCTACATGTGATTTGTGAAAAAATATGTCTTCACAACAGTACAAGCTATGCTGTCTAAGAGGTCTGTAAGTTCCCTAGTAACAGAGAGTCCTTGCAGATGAGATAATTTGTATTGACACAAATAAAATCAGATCTTACTTCCTTACATTATTTATAGTACAAGGAAAATGCATATACATGAAATCACAAAAACTGGTAAATATATTTGAGGCGGCAGTTTTATCTTTGTTTACAGACTAATACAAGAACGTATTTCCACTGTATATAGCTTATATGGCGAGAGAAGATGGAGAAGACAGAGAACTATGGACAGGAAAGCAGGATTGCTGCAGAGCAATAGCCATATCTTATGATACATGGAATTAAGTAGTGAATGGATTATTCAGTCTGTGGATGGGTATGTGCAACCGTATAACAAACTCAAGATGAAAAAAGGAATATGCCTTTTATGTGTCATTGCTTCTTCTACAGCATTTTTGAATATATTGCTACTCCTACAGCTTTATTGACTATAGAGCTTTTGAACTGGCTACATAATTCAAAGAAGTAAGAAACAGATCTCAGTTTTACTGGCAATGATTCTCAAATATGAAAGACCACAGTTCAAAATGGTGGTTTATGCTGTGAAGTTTTGTTTTATAAGGTAAATAAAGAAGCAAATAAGTAGGATCACTGGTCTTTTTTATGAGTCTGCCAGAGAAGAAGGGAAAAGTTTCTCTGTTCCTTCAGTCTCTATTTAAGGGATGCAACTAACAGAGTGTAACTATTTTACTGATAACCACTGCTTTTGCTAGGATGTAGTAGAGATGTTTTCTTTGAGCAGACTGAACGGTTAATCCATAGATGCTGTTGGCAGTGAAATGGAGATATGTCAGTTTTTTCTTTTGTGTGTTTACTACAATAGGAAAGGCATATTTGAGTTGGTTGAAGCAAACTACCTTACTTATTACTATTCTAAAATCTAGGTTAAGGATGTGGGAGACATTTCATGATCAAGAAAAAAGGTTGTTAGTTGTTGATTTGGTAGACATGATGTGGTATAGGAAGGTCAGGGTTTGATTCAGCTGTAGAACTAGATATCTGAAGTATGAGGTAGAATCACTAGGCTATTGTGTGCAATGCATTATCCCCTACACTGAGAGACAACTGAAAGTTTTTATCTGGTATCAAAAATCAAATACTTTGTTTTCTTGGTATTCAGAATAAGTTTGTTATGAATTACTCTGAGTCAGGGCCAAATCATTTTCCAATTCTTTTTCTGATGATGAAGTGGGATTCACTGGCCCTGTGTTTGAATATTTCATCTGTGCATAAAATTGTTTTGATCTGTAAGACATCTTAGGGAAGGTTTTTAATCAACTTAGAGTATGGCAGTGGGGACAATGCTAGACCTGGTGGGATAGCTTTACCTAGTGCAGAGGAAAAAAAGTAGTGGACTCAGTTTGAACTTTAATGTATCTGTTAGTGAGGAGACCTATGAACCAGGTTAAGGCATCTTTCTTTATTCCTGTGTTAAACAGAAAGTTAATTAACAGTGAGGAGACCTATGAACCAGGTTAAGGCATCTTTCTTTATTCATGTGTTAAACAGAAAGTTAATTAACAGTTCATAACCTTTCAGGTTGAAGGTCTTGGTAAGACCTATGAATGCCAAGCTTGTTAAAAGGCATTCATCAATATTCTGGTGAATTTCATCAGTGACAGTTAAAAAGGCTATCATCATGGCCTGGTCTCACCAAAATTCATGTAGATATGTATGGTGACAATACATTGTATTTTACTGCATTTGGTGAGATGTGTAAAAACTACTTGTTCAGAGATCTTTCCACAGATGACAAAAATAGAGATTTGTCTAAAGTCTTATGTATTTTCTGGTTGGCTGTTTTAGGGATAGGTTTCACTGTACCCTGTTTGCATTTAACTCTATTTCTAGTCAGAAAACGATGTTATTAGAGATGATGGAGGGGAGAATGATATGTTCTTTGCACAGTAGACTCATCTAGGGTACTAACACTTCAGCTCTAGTGTGAGCATCTAAGTAGGGTTTTGTTCAGCATTTTTTCAGTGTCTTTGGATTTGATTGTTTTGAAATACAATGTGGATGTATGCAATGGGAGGTATTGAGAGAATTAGGAGAGTTAAAGTTTGAAGGGAAGTCATGGGAATTACAGAAAATTCTTTAAGGAAATCCATTAGGAACAAATAGTCAGATGAGGTGTTAATCAGGTCATCTTTTAGCAGGTCATTATGCCAATGTCAGTGGTACAACAGGTAGCACGCTCATGTTTGGTGCAGAAGGCTGTTGGTTTTATTCACACAACAGGTAGATGGACTGATGGCACTACAGTGCAGCATGAGGGAGTGCTGTACCCCTAAGTGCGCCATCCTTTGAATGAGATGTTAAACCAAGGTCCCATCTGCTTGAGTTGGTGGTACCTCAGGTGGATACAATATATCCCATTTCACCTATAGAAAAAAGTAGGGAAATTTCCCCAGTAGTCCCTAACCACAGTGTCTTCTCTAAGGGATGTATTCTCTATGTGATAATTCCCAGGAATGACCATCTTGCCAAAGAATACTATTACACTTTTGTTTTTTGGCATTTATCTTTAGACCACAGCTCTGGCACTAATTATTAGTTTGCAAACAGCTACCTTGGAGGACTTTAGTGAACTTGGGGGATTCTATGACTGTGCCAAGCTTGTAGTCAGTTGCAAATGTGGTCAACCAGAGGCCTTTGATATTAGCTTTGATTTCTGAAAAGCAGATTTCTAAAAAGAGTGGCCCCTAGCACCAAGCCTTCAGGGACTTTGCTATTGACTAACTTTTTGTGGAGGTAGAGTCCCCTAAACTGATTTCCTGTGTCCTGTGATCCAGTTGGCTATCCAATGATTATCCTAGGGGTTTACTCCAATTTTCATGAGTTTGTTTGCAATGTCTGATTGGAAATTGTGTTGAATGTTTTGGCCAGTCCAGACAGGCAGTGTGTACCATTTTGTCATTGTTCATAGCTTTGAGACTTTCTCAAAAAAGTCTATCAGGTTGAGTCAGCACAATCTGCATTTGACAAAAACAAATTGTGTTGGATCCAGTGTCTGAAGGCTTCCAATGTCTTTATTGATAACATCCATAATAAATATTTCCATGCCTTTACATATGAGACTAGTCAGACTTATGAGGCTGTAGTTACCTGGGTCAGTAGATGACCTGCCTTTGTACAGACAGGCAACTTTTGTCTGATTTTCACCAGATTATAGTGGAAACCTATGTGCCTAGTTTTCTGAAAAATACATTTATAACTCAGTTAATGAACTATTGCATACTCCTCCCCTGACCCTACATTTAACAGTGGAATTTAATTACAAAACCCTTTAAGTGTAAAGAACATAAATTGACAAAAATGTGTTAGGGGCACAGTCTTCTTGAAAGCTGGCAGCAGTAAAGGTATTGATATGTCTTCCTTTACATTTTATGAACCTGCATTTAGGACAGTTAAATGTATGTGGAATCACTGGATTCAACTTCTTTGAAAGTATTTAATATTTTCAGCAGAAAAGTCAACTAAACTTCTTACATAATTAAATGAAAATTTATAATGAAACTTTCATGGGAGGGAGACTATCACATACAGAGAAGAACTTTGCTGTGAGTGGTGACACCTTTATCTCTGTAATTAAAATGTTCTCTGTCGGTTCTAAATCTAGTTTCATTTCATCAAAAACTCTTAAATGTAGGCAAGAATGATGAAACCAAGTTTAGAATAAGTCAGTTAGAAATGACGTACTATGCTTTCCTTGCCACATGCTGCAACATTCTGTTGAGCCGCTGCTCTTTCAGCAGATTTACTTAAATATGAAACTATTTCCAGCAACTTTAGCATAAAAACTAATGTTATAAATTAGTTAGAAATGCATATTTTACATTGAGGCAGATGAAAATTGTGAAAATTGCAGCATCCTGCAACCCATATCGTGTGTCACACATTCTGCCATCTTGCCACTAATTGTGTCACACATTCTGCCATCTTGCCACTAATTGTGTCACACATTTTGCTAAAGAATGATTTCTTTCTTATCCTTTCTTTCCATACAGACCTTGTCCTGGATAGTCCAGATGAACTAAATAGTCTTTTTCGGTCATGTCATAGGCAGAAAATCTCCACATATCACTTCATAATCAAAAGGTACAGTAATATAGAATAGGATGATGTAAAAAAATACAATAATATACCGAAAGGTACATCAAATGACAGAAAACAAAAATGTTATATATACAAGTCCTACATAAAAGGAATAAGCTGGAAGTAGAACATTACAAATCAATAACATTTTATCGTTAGTTGAGAAATAGGATAAAAACGTGGGATCAGAAAGTAACTGTGTGAGATGAAGTAAGTGTTATGTGTGAGATTTAACAGATAAAGTGTGTTTAAGAAAGTATATATAGAGACAATGTCCAGAAGGTATAATAGAAAGTAAATAAGGAAGGGGTGATCAGGAGGTCTAGTAGAAAGTAAATAAGTAGGGGTAATGGAGTAATATAGAAGAAAGTATGGAAGACGATAAGCAAGTTAATGTCTGCACAATTAGGCATCTATGCATGCAACTTTAAGAAGTAACAGTGAATTGTAGCTCAACATTAAGTACAGGGGATTCAGAGGTACACTGGGGAATATGTAAGTATTTGTATATTTATTAATATAATTATTACAATATTAAAATCTTGGTTATGTTTATATAAAATAGATTGAATGGGTTAAGTAAAGATTAATGTGATTTTACTGTGTTTTGCTTACTTCAATTTTCTGTGGGTGGTGCTATAGTAATCAAAGTTTCTGTAGCTTTATTCACATTATTTTTACTTTTAATTTAACTTACTTATATAGTGCTTAATGTAATTCTTTTGAATTTAGAGTTAAAAAGTGCTTTAGTTAAGTGCATATGTAGATTTTGTGTTTGTCATTAGATACAGAACAAGGAATGACACGCACTGAATGGTGATGAATTCTTGTTGACGTTATGAGTGGGGATAACTTCTTGTTGCTATGGGTGGAGTAATGATAAACAAAATGAGTTCATTGAGTGATTCTCCCTTTTTGGTGACTCTTAGGACCACCTCCAATAAATTTCAGTAGAGAAAACCGCTTAACAGTAGACTAAACATGGATCCCCTTCAAATTACTTGTTTTGGCTATATAAACTTGATAAAATTTGTCACAGAATAAAAAGTTGTCAGCAAATGCTTTGACCATTGACTGCCATAAAGAAAAAATGCCAAAGAACAAGAATAGCTTACAAAGCAATGCAGCAATAAATCATGCATTTAGAAAGATGGCATAATTCTAGTAAAGAAAAGTTGTTCTTCCTATTTCCTGCCAAGTATTGTCATGAACAAATTTCCAGAAGCTTCTTTCTGCAGCACTACAGTCTGTATTATATATACAAGTGACCTAGGCTGTAGCATATACAGAACTAAGTATAGAAACACTTTTGTCCCTCCAACCCAATACTTTAACTAATCAGACAAATAAGGGAAAAGAGAGAGAGAGAGAGAGAGAGAGAGAGAAAATGTATCAGCAAGCTACCTGAACCAGAGCTCAAATGAGCTAAGTCAGTTAGACGTCTTCGAAGGCAATGGACCTGCAAATATACTTTTTAGCTGTACCAAATATCGCTAGCATTTCCCATTTTGGGGGGTGAAATAATAGGGTGCCACAAATTACTGAGTGACTCCTTTAAATCTTGATTTTGTTTTTTGTTTTTTTGTTTTCTTCATTTTTTAAGTTAACTCTGATGTCATCACACATCACCAGCATATCCCACAATATCATCAATGGGTATGGGCGTGCGTCATGACACAGTGCAGCAGTGCCCCATGAAGTGCTTATATCAGACTTTGAAAGAAAATAGAAAATCTTAGTCAATGGTCTGCAGTAGTAGTGTCCCTAGGTCAATAAGAAACTAGCCCAAGTTGTACTCCCTGTTCTCATGGAAAATCACTGCCAGTCCATTTCCAATGTTTAGTACTGTGTGTTAACTTTTGCCTTTTGCCAGGTTTATGCATCTTTGTTATTGGTATATGTAAGGTGAGGAGGTCCGCCCGATATATGAGGGATGGTGGTGGGAGGGGTCATGCACAAATACAAAAAAGGGCTCTTGAAGAGTGCGTGTTGTGTCTGTGAAAATGGAGTGTAGCTTTGTAAGGTTTATTGCATTTGCTTATACAGTTACTGCCCATTGCAGGGATGCACCCATCACGAGATGTGGTTAACCATTGTCAGATATGTCTCCTTTTTCCCACTTAATCCCAAACAATGGGACGCCTGTCCCAAGTGGCCGGAAAACTGTACTCTATCCTTCCAACAGCAAGAGTAAAACTATTGTCACTATTTACCTAATGGTGGAAGCTGTGCAAATGGTAGGAGACCAACTACTTAATGTATGTTCAGTATGTTCTTCTGGTTTAACCCTTTTGTTTTGAGCCGTGTCAGTCAGTATGGAAATGGAGACCAGTTTTAACCATGCAGTGCTGTATATTTCTACTGTTTGCCAATTCCTCCCACAGAAGGTTAAATCTTTGATTGTGAAACTGGTGTCAGACTTGTCATTATCATTAAAAAAAAATCTGGTCAATATATTAATTAATAGTAACAATGTACTTTGTCATCCAGTGTATCTTGTTGTCAGACATTTTTGATTTTTAATTCTCTTTTTAACATTGTGATTCAGTCGTTTACAGTTCTGAATTCAAGATAAGACACCAAGGCTCATTAGCGGTGGTATGACAAGCACATTGCATAATATTTTCCTTATCTCAAAATGGTGGCACGTAGGGGAAACAAGTTTGCTTGCATAATGCGCTGCAGTTTAGATGCAGACTTGCCAAGATACAGTTAGGTACGATACTTCCTCCCATGAAAGTTTAACCAGTTGTTTTCATCTAACTAAAACTTCCTTGAGTTGTATGAGATGTAGAGTAACCACTTTTCTCTTTCTTATGGTTTTCTTTTTGATACACATTGCTACAGTTTATCCAGCTCAAGAACATGTACCCTATAAGAAAACATAGCTGTCAATACTTGGTAGCACATCTTAACACTGTTCAGTGCTGCATGTGGTGTATTACATATCCATACCTCTCAACTTTTTTGCTCAATAAGTTGGATAAAATGAAAAACAATGGGGGGGGGGTCAAAGGGCCAAAATCAAGGAGATCTTTGAAATATTGATCTTCTAACATTAAGAATTAGTTGTGATAAATACTTTTGCATTAGGTTGCATATTCTGAAAGACATGAAGTCTGAAACTGAAATATCTGTCATTATTTGATGACTTTAATCTTAAATGAGTTGCCAAAGTTTAAATAAACAAATGAAATAGGAGGAAGAATAGACCAAAATTATGAAACAAAAATGTTGACACACTGCAAGCTCAAAAGCTTGAACTTCTGGACAGTTGAGAGGTATATAATGTGTGTGTTTATGTGTGTGTGTGTGTGTGTGTGTGTGTGTGTGTGTGTGTGTGTGTGTGTGTGTGTGTGTGTGTGTGTGTATATATATATATATATATATATATATATATATATATATATATATATATATATATATTATATGTATATGTGCATATATATTTATATCTATCTATATCTTTTTGTCTGTATCTATATATGGGTCTAGTTCAGATCGTCAAACTGCTTGAACATCGAACCTCATATGACCAAGACCTTATGTATGAAACCTCGGAACATCGAAACCTAAATAAAAAAAAATAATTGCACCCCTGCTTGATGAGGCATGTTTTAGCTTCCTTTCAGTTTCTTTCTTCCTTGAAGAGTCAAAGCCCATGAGTAGCGGAAGGGATAAGTCTAAGTTGTTTCTTTTTTTATCAGAATAAACAATCCCTGTAACTGTTTACAAATTTCCGTTTTCATTTTCTTTCAGAATTTCAATCATACTTGTGTGGTCATTACAGCAGGCACTAAGACTGAGAAGCTTATTGGGATTAACTGTGGTTTACCTATAGGCTGACTGCCATGTCTCCTATAAACAGAGGACAACAATAAATATTCCCTAACATATCCCCACATAGCTTTTTAACAACCCACCCTAACATAACCCTCCAATTTAGATACATATAATACAACTGGACACAACTGGATTGGGTTGCATGGAGGATAACAATAAATATTCCCTAACATACCCCCACATAACTTTTTAACAACCCTCCCAACATACCCCTCTAGGTTAGACACACAATACAGTGGGACACAACTGGCTTGGGTTGCATGGTTCGGTTTATAAAGGCCATGGTGGTCATTAGCTTAATATATACTTATGAACCTATACATTCTAGGTCTCAGTCTTAGACTGGCACATTGTTGATCCTGACATGTTAAAGTGACTGTATAGGTTTTCAGGCAGGTTAGGATGTGACGATTGTTCCCCAAGGGGCCTTTTTGGACATGCTTGCAATATAGCTGTGGGGTTCTTCTCCTTAGTGCATTTCTGAAATGTGGGAAAGTTTTAATTATTATTGTTTGTTTAATGGTCTTATTTCTGATGTTAGGAGGAAAGGCTGTGTGGATATTTTATAGTTTATTAACTGGTAATTTAAAGATAGATACAGATGTTCTTATCTGTACTGCCCCTTTGTTTTTTCTTTATTTTTGCAGTGTCCAGTGCAGTTTCATTACTCAGATATTTCAATAAGGGACTGAGATTTTTTTCTGCAGTTACATTTATTTATTTCTTACTTATGGTTGAGGGAGAGAATGGTTTGAGAATATTTACCCACCATGTTGGAAATGATAGAACAGGAAGATGTAGAGGTTGCAACAGCAACACCACTGGTGAGATGGGAGCTGGGAAGAAACAGCTGGCACAAGATGATGACCAAAAGCTTTTATGAGAAAGCAGAAACATGTCTAAGTGAGGGGTAATTAATAATATGACTGAGGAAGCCATTGGGGCATGGGAGGAGACAGACAGGGCAACAACCAAAAGGGGGTTATAAAAAGGAAAAACAGAAATGACAGAAAGAAGCTGAGATAACAGAGTGTGATGGAGAGGATACAGCAATGAAGAGAGTTAATGCTTGCTTGGTTATATATCGTGTTATTTAATATTAGTGTAGCAGTAAATTTTACTTTTATAAAAGAAAATTGCACGTTTTAGTTTTATATAAGTTCAAAGTTTGATACAAGTTCAAATGTTAATATAAATAAAACAGTATTGTTCTGGTTATATCTGTGTTTAATATTTTGTCCGTTTTTCAATTTATGTTTAACCGTTGGTATCTCACAATTCCATTGGAGTGGGTGGGGGTGCATAATTATACATGCAAATTTTATGTTAATCAACATCCCTATTTTTGGCTAGTTGTACCTACTTTTCATGGGCCTTTTTCCATATTTTTGATATTTCAAGGTTGAAAGGTATGCCTGGAAAAAGTCTAGGAGCACACCACTAAAGAACTACGTTGGCGGTATCATCTTAAGGGTAAGAAAGTCGGGTTAGACATACATTACAGAGGAAAATAAACACACGTGAAGGCAATCAATCTGGTTAAAAATGGAAGAGGGAAACAACCCTCGCTTCCTCCTTTATTATAAAGCATATGGTCATGTCACCTCTCTTGACCTCTGCACACCAACGACGTCAATGTAAGAGCACACATACAATCATTCACTCTCTTTTATTATTATCAGTCAACGCCCCTACTTGCTCTTATGCTGTATCCAAATACATTTTAAGAACATATTTTTGGATAACTTTTCCTTCACATTCCAAATACGTAATACATGAACTTTTCAATCTTCGATTTCGTAGCAGGTTTAGTAAAGATATCTGCAACCATGTCCGTTGTCGGGCAATATTCAAGGCTTATTCTGTCATCATTCAGTGCTGACCTAACAAAATGATACTTAATGCCCACATGTTTACATCTCTGTCTGCTTACTGGATTCTTCGACAAAGCGATTGCTCCTTGATTGTCCTCAGATATAGTTATTGACACATACTTGCACTCTCCATCCATTCCACTCACCAGCTGCACAAGGTACAAACCCTCCTGTGTTGCTGCTGCCGATGCCATGTGCTCTGCCTCACATGTAGATAAAGCTACCGTTTGTTGTTTCTTTGGTTTCCATGAAATAATAGGCCCGTCTCTATTGAGGCTAAAGCAATAACCTGTTGTACTACGTCTATCGTTCTGATCTGTTCCCAGTCTGCATCACTGTATGCTATAAGCTGAAGTTTCCTTTCACTTTTCTTGTAACACAGCTCTCTGTCCAATGTACCCTTTAAGTATCTCAACAAATGTTAGGCTAGTGTTAAATGTAATTCACTCGGTTGTGACAAATATTGTGAACGTTTACTTACAATCCAGCTAAGATCAGGTCTCGTGCTTGTCATAACATATATCAAACTACCCACAAGCTCACAATATTTTCTTGGATCTGTAGATTCACTGTCACATTCAAAGTTTGTTTTTTGTTCGGAAGGGGTACTTCTTACTTTACAATTAGACATACCAAATTTCTCAAGAATTTTCGTGATGTACCTCTTTTGGTTCATCTTTACTTCACTACTGTTCTGAGTAAAGTCAATACCTAGAAAATGTCTAAGCTTTCCCAAATCTTTCATTTTAAATTTAGCTTTGAGCGTTTCCTTTACAACGTTTAGTGATTCATTGTTACTAGCTGCTATAATGAGATCATCAACCCATATAATTAGGACTGTTTTCTCATTTTCAGCATATCTAGTGTTTACACAGTGGTCTGCAGGGTTTTGGATAAAACTATTTTCACAAAGATAATCGTGCAACATTTTGTTCCAGTTACGCCCTGATTGTTTCAATCTATATAATGACTTATTCAGTTTACAAACCAAATTTTCATCATTATTTGATTTCTTTTCAAAACTTTCAGGTTGCTCCATATACACCTCACAGTCAACAGGAGCATGTAAATAGGCCGTTTGTACATCCATCTGGTGCAATTCTAAATCGTACTGAGCTGCCATCTGCATTAGACGTCATACAGATGTCATACTCACAGTTGGTGCAAATGTTTCGTTATAATCTATACCAGCGACTTGACTGTAGCCTTTAGCCACATATCTAGCTTTGTAAGTCTCAGTATTATCTGCATTGTCCCCCCACACTGCATTTTTATCTTATGGCAGTGTGGTGAGTGTAAATGTGTTGTTTTCCTTTAAAGACTTAAATTCCTCCTTCATGGCTTTGACCCACTTTTCCGAGTTAGGCGAAGTCATGGCTTCCTTAAAGCTCTGCGGTGTGTTGCATATTAATCGGTAAGAATAGTCAACATTAACTGTCACATAATCATCGTTTTCAACTTTACACTTAAAGTCCTTCAAGTATGTAAGTGGTTTTCTCTCACTCTCTTAGAGTAGTGTGTATCCTGCCTTTCTTCTTCTTGCCTTATTTTTATGTCACCCTCATTTATTATAGATTCAGTATGATTCACTTGTATTTATTTTGTGATTTGACTATCAGCTTTTGATTCTGACTTAACATGCACACTTCTTCTGGTATTAAGATCTTCATCCATCATTTCTGGGTCTGTCTGAATCTAGCATTCAGCTACATTCTTAGTAATGAACTTGACTAACCTGTGTTTAAGGACCCTTCCTGTGTCAGGATAATAGACCAGATATGATGGGCTGTTTTTATCATATCCGACAAAAATCCCCTTATCACATCTTGGGTCTAACTTCTTTCTATCTTGTCTGTATGCATAACACACTGATCCAAATTCTCTCATCCTTGAAAGATCAGGTTTCTTCCCTGTTAGCATGAAGAATGGGGTCTGCCCCACACACCTGTTATAACATCCGTTGCGAATAAAAGCAGCAGTCATTACTGCATATTTCCACAACTTTTTAGGTAAGTCACTCTCTATCAACATACACCTTGCCATTTCGAACAGTGTTCTCCAACTTCTCTCTGCTGTCCCATTCTGATGGGGCGAATAAGGTGCCGATGTTTTGTGTCTTATAACATTTTTACTCAATAGTGACTTAACGTCTTTCGACATGAACTCAGTGCCATTATCTGATATGATACACTTTACCTTCCCATATGGGGCTGAATCTGCAATAAACTTTTCAGTTGCCTTGACTGTATCACTCTTGGCTTTCAGAAAGTAAACAAATGTTACACCCGAGTAATCATCAGTAAATGCTAAAGTGTACTTAAAGCCATCTTTTGCTACTGGTTCAATTGGGCCTGCCAGATCAGTAAGGACTAGTTCAAACACAGCTTTTGCTCTTGTATCTGGTTCTCTGTTTCTGCTCTGGACAAATTTCCCTTACGTACATGTTTCATAATCTAGGTTAGGTGTCTCAACTTTACCTTTCATTTTCATTCCTTTTACCACCTTTTCTAATTCTGACACATCTTCAGAATTACAGTGACCAAGCACTTTATGCCATGCTTGAATGTCATAACAGCTCTGCGATGCATCGTAATGTATCTCACTATCGTTTTCTTCATCATGTGTGTCTAAATAATAGACTCACACTCAATTATGTCAAACCTGGTGCCATTTTTATATGTGTCTAAATAATAGAGTCTATCACACTCAATTGTGTCAAACCTGGTGCTGTTTTTATATGTGTCTAAATAATAGAGTCTGTCACACTCAATTATGTCAAACCTAGTGCCATTTTTATAGATGAGTTGGTCCCGGCCTTGTTTAAAGTTGATCGAGGCCCTTTTGGACATTGCTGTCTTAACAGAAAAAATGCTTTGTGGATATGTCGGGATATACAGTGCCCGAGTCATCATCACCTTTACTTTGTGCCCTTCTGTGTTTAGCAGCCATACCTCTGCATTACCTCTCTTCTGTGCAGCCCCACAGGTTCTCGTCCCATCAGCTAATTCCACAATGTGTTCCCCCAGTTGGAAAGTTGCATCAAAGTATTTAAACTTTTTCAGGTTGTTAATTATGTGTGACGTGGCGCCAATGTCCACTATTAATCCCTTCTGTTTTAACTCATGAATTTGATGCTTATTTATTCTGAAGACAATTGTGTTTTCATCCACGTCAGTTGCTTGTTTCACATTGTCTTTCTTCTTTCATCTACAGATTCTGTCCATGTGGCTAGAGTTTTTACACAAACTACACCACTGTCTCTGGCCTTTATATTCTCTCCGGCATTCTCGTGCCTTGTGTCCCTTTTGGCCACAACTATAGCATATAATCTCTGCCTTTACTCTTTCCCCAAGGCCACTTGCTTTTATCACATTATCATTACTTACATTGGCATTAAATTTCTCAGTATGTTCATAGCTTCTTAACCTTGTTTTGAACTCACCAAAGCTCAACTTATCATCATCTTGCATGATGTGGACTGCAAATGAATTAAAAGTTTCAGGCAACCCTTTCAGAATCATCGCAATTAGTAATCCATCACTGAGCTTCTCCCCAGCATTTCTAAGTGCCCTAATGGCTGTCTCAGCCCTAATAATATAGTCTGTGACAATTTCACTGTTGGCCTTCTGGAGGCTTGTTAATTCGGTGTATAGGCTAATTACCCGTGGCTTCCCTTTCCCAGCATAATGGTCTCTCAGGATCTGAAGCACTTCTCTACCATCGTCTGTGGCTTCGCTCATGATGAGGGACAAACTTTTGTCATCTAAGAACTGTATTAGTTCTGCATATGCCTCCTTATTTTTCTCAGCATCGTCGTCACCTTCCTCCTCATTCTCATCGTCCGCTGTGTCCTGCTGCACATTTCTCAAAATGGCGTCTTTCAGCCCTAGCAAGCGCAGGTGTCCCAGAAACTTTGTCTCCCACAACTTGTAATTCTTCTCATCTCTGTCGAAACATAGTCTATGCCATCAGCTTCCTACTTCCCTCCTGGGCCCATAACCTGTTGGCATTATCATCTTAAGGGTAAGAAAGTTGGGTTAGACATACATTACAGAGGAAAATAAACACACGTGAAGGCAATCAATCTAGTTAAAAATGGAAGAGGGGAACAACCCTCACTTTCTCCTTTATTATAAAGCACATGGTCATGTGACCTCTCTTGACCTGTCCACACCAACGACGTCAGTGTAAGAGCATACATACGATCATTAACTCTTTTATTATTATCAGCCAACAAACTATATGATTCCACTAAAGAACTATATGATTAAACTAAGAATTTAACCTACACTGTCTAGATCATCATTCGATTACACTACTACTAAGCCGCAAAAACAGCTGAGAAATGGCCAAAGTCTTAGATTCTTTCACAGTCACATGTGATACACACAAATATCTAATGAAACAGAGAAGTGTAACTGTACAATTATATATATTTAGTTATGTATATTTTATATTTAATTAGCTTTATCTTCTGAACATATTTAACCAGCTTTGGTGGTGCTGTGGTAGCGTTGTCGCCTCACAGTAAGACGCTGTCCGGTTCGATTTTCAGCTAGAGCGTCTTCTGCGTGGAGACATGTGTGAATGGGCGTACCTTTGTGGAAAGTTGTGCGTCAGGCCTGGCAAGCCGGTACGTAAAAATCAACTGCCAATTATTAGCAGACCGGAGTTCCGCTGTGGCGACCCCTAACCGGGAAAAGCCGAAAGACACAAACAAACATCTTCTGAACATATTTACCTACATTTTTACATATAGTTGATTAAGTAAATGCAGCTGACAGGCAAATTAATTTAGGTATTTTAAACTAAAACTCATTGTTTCCTTTGGGAACATTTAGGAATGCTAAACATGTACACAAGTCAGACTTATACATACTATACATGTAACAAATCAGACAGCATTTAGCTTAGTGAATGCAGTGTAAGGTGCTACCTAGTCCTATTAACAACTGTGATAAGTTTGGAGGATTACATTTTGGATGAATATCTTCGGTTCGATCCTCGGCTGGGGTGCCTTCTGTGCAGAGTCTGCATGTCCTCCCTGTGGTCATGTGGGTTCCCTCCGGGTGCTCAGGTTTCCTCCCACTTCCCAAAGACATGCTGTAGGTGGATTGGGCACTAAATTGGCCCTAGGTATGAGTGTGTGTGTGTGTGTGTGTGTGTGTGTGTGTGTGTGTGTGTGTGTGTGTGTGTGTGTGTGTGTGTGTGTATGTGTGTGTGTGTGTGTGCCTTCCTTGGACGGTTGGCCGGCGGGCTGGCAACTCGACACCATAAAACTCTACTGCCAATCATGAGCGGACAGGTGATCCGATGTGGTGACCCCTAACCGGGAAAAAGCCAAAAGAAGAAGAATTTTTGCAAATTGTTTTTGTCTAGGTAGGAGTAATGGGCATTAGCCTGAGCCTGTGTACAAACACAGGTACCTATGTGTCCCAGTAAAGTGTCATCTACAAGGTCTTAAATCTTACTTCTTACTAAAAACAGCTATTCAAGGAAGTCTAAGATGGAGTAAGAGATCTCTTAGAAGGGATATCTAGAAGATGTTTGCCTTGCAAGTAACAGAAAGTGTAGTAATAAATGTAGTTCTTCAAAGGTAAGTATACCTAAAATAAGAGAAGCCAAAAGTCAAAAATTTTGCAAGGACTTTTCCAGGTTGAGAAGGTTAAAAGCAAAAATGACACTGAGCAGTTGTGGATCGTAAGCTCTCAGATTCTTCATGTAATAAATAGGAACAGCATTACATGTGCTCAGGGATAAAGGCTGTAAATCAGGGGCATGTTTTTAAATAGTGATTTCATTCACCTAGAAAGCAGAAAGTGATTGTTTTGCATTGGAAAATCATCACTGTTCTGAAGTTTCGACGTAAGCTTTCGCTTACATGGGGTTGATTATCTGTCGTTCGCTCTTCTGAGCATGCAATATGGTAATATAGACCCTATATATATATATATATATATATATATATATATATATATAAACAGAAGGCCACTTTTGTTGAAAAGTACTTTTGTCGACATTTATTTAGTCTACACAATTTGGTTGACTAAACAGATGGTCGACACTGTCAACAAAAGTAGATGATTGGATGATTCTCAGTTTGGGGAAATTGCCTTTTCCCTGAAAATTGTGCAATATTGGAGTAAACATATATAATTAGCTGTCGTTTTTAAGTTTGTTTTAAGCTTTTTGTGTGCAACATGATTGATGATCGCTGCATGCTTAGCAGCATGTCGGCGTGCATAATGTTGATCATTTGGTATTGACATTATTCAGGTCAATATTAGTGCTGTTCAATAAAGGTAAGTAAACACACACACACAAATATATATATATATATATATATATAGCTAGATAGAGCCATACTTCTGTGCATGTGTGTCATATATATACACACACACACACACACACACACACACACACACACACATATATGAGGTTGGAGCTTAGCTTTCTTCAGCCTTCTCAGAAAATGGAGGTGTTGGTGCCATGTTATCTGTGGAACCCTGAAATTAACTTGAACACATGCACACACACACACACACACACACACACACACACACACACACGCACATGTACACGCACACGCACACACACACGCCCACACACACACACACACACACACACACACACACACACACACACAATCTGTATATCTGGTATATATCAAGGTTTTACCAGAAAAAAAATATCTCATCTCTCCTGTACAATGACAGAATGTTGAACAGTTATCAAAAACTTTCAAACAGAAAAAATATTTTTTACTCAAACTATTCAGTGATTGTGCACATTGCTTGGATAGGCAGACAGCAGCACATCTGTGGAAAAAAGATAACGAAAGTTGTACTTCTGTAGGTTTGAGTCAGTGTCATTCATTTTTTTTCTATTCATATAGTATGAGAAAGCGAATAGTTCATGAGAACTTACGGGATATGTATACTAAAAATAATTGGAGTCAGGATGCAGAAATAATTTACCTTTTAGCACAATGAGAAAAATATTTATTACATACATCTATCTGTTGTGTATCGCTTAGAATATTTTCTTTATTTCTTTTTTTGTGTTTTTCATGGTCTTTTGGGAGCATTTTTGCTGTGTAAAAATACTGTGTTATACTAAAATATAATTTAAACCATTTATTATTTTGTGTCTGAAAGGGTACAGACACAAGGATTATAACTGACAAAATCTGATTTTTTTTCTTTACAAAATCTTTTTGTTCTGACATAAACTTGATTATGCCCTGGAAGGAGGATATACTTATGTACTTAAGTTACAATAAAAAGGACATAAAGCAAAAGGCTGTCTGTCAGTTGTGGTAGGGAAAGGGATTATTCTGCCCCTGAGCAAGGAACGCCATTCTGTGAGAGCAGTTAGAGGAATACTGTCACAACAGTATCTTGAAATGTTTTGATCCAACTACATTCATTTAAAATCCTTTTTTTCTTTGCCTCTTTGTTGATCAGATGATTCTTTTAAATTTTCCAGAGGAGTATTTTTTACAGGGGAGACATTGACTACAGGCTAGCAATCATAAAATGTGCAGAGCTTCAAACAATGTTTAGTACTGATAAAAATAGAAAATGTGTAAGCTAGTATAAAGAATACAACTAGATTGTTGTTGTAGCATGTATAGACCTTATAAGTATACACTTTATCAAGATGAGCAAGTAAAACACAGTAGACAATAGATATTTACAAAGCTTTATTTCAGACTGAGTCAGAATGCAAGGCTGTGCTATGGACCAGTCCCAAAGGCACTGGCTTCTTTAGAGACACAGATGCCTTATAACTAGCTAACTGTATATGTATAACACATATACATACAGATATCCATATCCATATCCATATCCATACACATATATATGTGGTACCCCCTTACTTTAAAAAAGAAAACTGTATATTGTAAGATATTATATATACAAATTCAGCATAATCTGTTTTTTTAACTGGACAGCTTGACTCATTTGATATACACAGACATACTGAACTAATAAAACAAGTTAGCATAATTTGTGGAAATAACTTTTATCCAAAATGTACAATAACCACTAAGAATGATCTAATCACTTTTAGACCTGGAGTATTTATTTGCACACATAGTCTGAAATCAAGGACCCTTTTAGCAGCTTGAAGATCTCATGCAACTACATCAGCATTAGTCACTAAAGATGATTCTGGCTGAATTGAATTATCACCCTTTAAAATATTTTCACTCTGGTAAGATGGTGATTATTTCTCATGTTCTTGTATGGTTCATAATACCTTTGAACCTTGTTTTAGTAACAAATGGGCATCTATTGAATCTGGTTGCATAATCAAGTGATTCCTGTTTCTTCTTTACAATTGTATATCAGAACCTTGAAACAATTTAGGATGCTCTGCAGAACTTGTTACAGTGCAAAGAACATTGTTTTTCTATATCAGACAAAATAAAGAGTCATCTTTACTCTTTAGTCTTTTTGTAACACAGAAAAATTCTTGGATAATCTGTCATAATAATCTTCATTTTACACTGTCTTTCTGAACAGCACTGTGACATCTGACAAGTCTGCATCAACTTGGCAAGATGCTGCACCATAGCAACACAATGAAGAAAATGTGACGTATCGTGTGGCTTTATATATATATATATATATATATATATATATATATATATATATATATATATATATATATATACAAGACAGGACAGACAGGAGTCCTCATGGACTATGATGTTCGCAGATGACATTGTGATCTGTAGTGAGAGTAGGGAACAGGTGGAGGAGACCCTAGAGAGGTGGAGATATGTTCTAGAGAGAAGAGGAATGAAGGTCAGCAGGACTAAGAATATATATGTGTGAATGAGAGGGAGGATAGAGGAATGATGAGGATGCAGGGAGTAGAGGTGGTGAAGGTGGATGAGTTTAAATACTTGGGGTCAATAGTTCAGAGTAACGGTGAGTGTGGAAGAGAGGTGAAGAAGAGAGTACAGGTAGGATGGAGTGGGTGGAGAAGAGTGTCAGGAGTGATTTGTGACAGACGAGTACCAGTAAGAGTGAAAGGGAAGGTCTACAAGAGGGTAGTGAGACCAGCTATGTTATATGGGTTGGAGACAGTGGCACTGACAAAAAGGCAGGAGTCAGAGCTGGACGTGGCAGAGTTAAAGATGTTAAGATTTGGTCTGGATGTGACGAGGGTGGACAGGATTAGGAATAAGTATATTAGAGGGTCAGCCCAAGGCTGGAAGGTTTGGAGACAAAGCCAGAGAGGCAAGATTACATTGGTTTGGACATGTGCTGAGGAGGGATGCAGAGTATATTGGGAAAATGATACTAAGGATTAAGCTTCCAGGTAACAGGAAAAGAGGAAGGCCTAAGATAAGGTTTATGGATGTGGTGAGAGAGGACATGCAGGTGGTTGGTGTGACAGAGTAAGATGCAGAGGACAGGAAGAAATGGAAACAGATGATCCGCTGTGGCGACGCCTAACGGGAGCAGCCAAAAGAAGAAGATATATATATATATATATATATATATATATATATATATATATATATATATAAATATATATATATATATTTATATATATATATATATATATATGGGTCTGCTTCTCTTTATTGAAGAAACACTTCTTAAAAAAAGAGAAGTAGAGACACACTTATGCAAAAGTGCACTTAACTGAAAGTGCACTTCTGCGAAGAATGGTTCAACGAACCGTTAACGTAGACTGAGGCGCTGAAGCACACTTACAGTGGAGAAAAGGGGATTTACCTGTTTCCCTACTGTAGTGCGATCTCAGAGTTGGTATATTTAAGTAGGGGGGTGGGGGAGCAGGGGTCCTTGCCCCCCCCTGAAAAAACATTGTTTTGGTGTTCGGTAACGTTTTGTTGAACCATTCTTCGCGAAAGTGCATTTTTGGTTAAGTACACTTTTGCGTAAGTGTGGGTCTACTGTTCTTTTTCAAAGAAGTGTTTCTTCGATGAAGTACAGTAGACCCATAAATATATATATATATATATATATATATATATATATATATATATATATATATATATATATCAAGCCTGCATTTTGTAGGAGTCAGATTTAAGCCCTCCCAAGGTCAGTAAATCTCCCATGTACTTGCAAGAAGTTAGACAGATCTGACACTTGCATCTGCAAGGTCTGTGTTATCTGTCTCACAGTTTTACCAGCTGTAATTCATGTTAACTCTTTGGTAAGGAACACTTCTGAAGCTGAAGACATTCTGTCAGTAACCTTAGAAAGTTGCCTCAACCCAGTGTGTATTAAATATTCAAAACTCAGAACTAGTTTCATCTGGCATAATTTACCAGAATCATTGGATATTATCAATAACAGAGAAAAACTCAGTATTAGGAATAACTACAAACAACAACTTCCTCTGCTATCTGAAGTGTTTGTTGTTTCCTACTGATAAATCTGCTGGAAGATCCATACATATTCCCTGTGTGACTTGCTTCATGACTGTTGCCATAATATTTATTCATTCACTCAGTGGTAGATTATAAAAGGGGTGATTTGGATAGCCATCTAAGGCACCCTGAATCCAGGCTGCCCAAGGCTTGCAGGTTGCACACTGCCCCAAGCTGTTTTTAAGAGCATTCTCTTTTTCAGTAAACTCACAATCCTACCAAATCTCTTCCAGAGACTTCCTTGAATACATCTGAATAGTGCACAGAGATATGCACAGATTCAATGAATTCAACATAATTTTAGATAATATATATAGTTTAAACACACCACTCATGCTTTTACCCATCAGCTTTTTGGACCAAAAGCCTTCACTAGCAAACAGTTAAGAATGTTGCATTACTGCTCAAACATTGCACAGCATTCTCTGTATGCAAAGCAGGAAAACTTAGATCTGTTCAGCTCTTTTCCCTCAAAGACATGCAAATCATGCTGCAAAACTTTATTACAGCTTTCTCATTTTTTTGCAAAATCCCCGGGATCTCACAAACTTTCATAACTGCAGCCACAAAGATTACAATGGTTGCTGTTCCTGCTTGCTTATTAGTGGGTGCTATCTTGGAGACCAAGCAGTTGCCAGTATTAATGTTTTTGTATTATTTATTTATTCATTCTGTGCTATGTTCAGCCTCTCCCTTTCTTTTAATTCACAGGCTTTATTTTGCACACTTCCAACTCCTCAGGCAAGCTTTTAAGCTGTATTTTTGGAAATTCACTTACCTTTACACACATCAAGTACTTTCCTAGTGTCACATAAACTTGCCATGAATAATTTAACCCAAACATACTCTTTAATTTGATGCAGTTGTCTCTTATCAGGGAATTATACAAGTTACAAAACTTGCAGTTGTGTGCTTTCTTTCAACTTGGTTACATAAGTATCAAGGCTTTATTATGATTAATCATGTATCTTGTAACCAATATCACTAAAATCTAAATGTTCATAAAATTGCATTGCTATTTAACAATACTCAAAGCATAGCATCATTCATTAAGTAAAACAAGTTTGTAAGGGGGACCAGATCCTGGAACCAATTATGTGGGGGTAAGTTCCCTCTCTCCAGATCTCTAAATATGGCAACTCTGAAGTTGCATAAACTATAAAACAAGGGAAAAGGTGGAAAACAAAAATAAAACTCACCATTTCTCTTTTCCACAAGTTCTGCAACACTGAAGTAAAAAGTACAGTATTTGTGATGGAACCATTTCTAGTTTAATATGATTATCCACCCTTCTAACAGTCCATGTTGCAATCCTAAACCTTCTTCCCCCACTCTCTAGACCTGTACACCACGTCTTTAGAGCCAGATACCCTGAACCACCAATTTGGCATACCAACATTACCCTCATTTGTCATAAGCCTTTACTTCTGCAGGCCATCATCACAGAAATAGCAACTCTCATTGTTGTTCTTCCAGATCTTTCTCCCTCAGACCTCCCTCCAGCATATCACACCCCCAAAACACTTTCAACTAACCTTGTAACACCTCCATCTGTTCTCTTACCAAACCCGTTGTTGCTTCTAGAGACTTCAACCTCTCCACACTCTCACTAACCTCATATACTGACATGTCAATCACACATCTTTCCATTTGTCCTCTTTCCTACAAATTACCTCACTTCTGTTACAACAAATATGCACCAGTTACAAAACATATATATCCAAGTCCTCCTTTTATGGTTCTCTTCACTGAACAGCTGTTCAAAACCAAAGTCCATGTTGCTTTCTAGTTATTGAGCTTCCCTTCTTTAAGTCAGAAAACATTTATTAAAAGATCATTAATATTTTACAGGTTGCAATTTTCTACATGCATTTTCCACTCTTCCTCATTCATAAACTGTTACCTCATCCAAAAACCTTGATAGATCTACTTCCTTTCCAGAATACATTACTATATGTGGCATTCCTTTTTACCATCTATATACTCCCAAAATTAAATAACCAACATATATTCTCTTTATACATCAGTTATTAACATTTCAACCAACAGTCTTAAAAATATATGCTTACATTGTTAGTAAATGGTCAGAGTCCATATAACCATTTCATCCTCTTTTTACCTTCTCTCTTTCTTTATTTTCTTTATTGCTTGTATTTTATTGATAACTATTTATGTCCACACCTTCACCCCAACGCAGTTTTCAGTGTGTCATACGCTCTCCTCGCCCTTATTTCTCAACTTCTGGAATAATCTGTACAGCAGATAATTCTCTTCATCTCCCTTCATCACCTCTACTGCAAGACTTGAGTATATCACAGTTAAAGACAAAACAAAGTACATCAGCAGGATATGCTTTTACCAACACTGCCCCAGTAGACCCCAGTCACACTCACTTCTTACTTACTTGAGACAATTTCTCTTCTGTCCTCCCAGCCACCCATCTAGATAATTGTATGTAATCATCTTGCCATCTGCAATCCCTCCCTGTCATTTTATATGACCTGACACCTCCCAGACATCCTTTATCTGCCCTGCCACTCACTCCTCTTACTTCATCTTCCTCCCCACAACTGCCTTCTTTGATCAGCCTCATTCAAGCTTCAGCAGTCACTTAGCTCCTCCTCAGGCCATTAAAAACCACCATACCTTCACACTACTTATTGGTCTTTTCACTAGTATACGCTTACATACTGGGAGATTCCCACACACACCTCATTCCCTTCACAGTATTTCTACATAAACCAGTTAAAGTTGCCTGTTCTTCATTCTCCAGATCATTTGGAGAATGAATCTACAAACGAATGCATAGCTACTTGTGGTTTTCCTCTCTTCTGTGTAAGATGACTGTTTACTTACCTATGGTTGAAATGGGTCCTTCTTGTTTCAGTTTATTATCCTGGTTAAAAGGCAAATAACAATAAACAAAAATAATAATAAATAAACAAAACCAGAACAAAAAAGGACCATATTCTCTATTTTTACACTAATATTCACTGTTTCTTTATATTGTGTGTAGTCATTGATTAGGATAGGGAGATGAATTTACCTAGCTTTTCCAGCTTTCTGTCTTTCCATTTCAGTGGAAGACAGCCACTGCAGATGAATAGTCATGAAATCTCACACACGATTAACTTTGAGTCATCATATGAGCACACATGAAGAGGCAAAATGTCAGCACTGAGCATGCAAACAAAACTAAAATTGCTTATTTTTGAGGGGACTTTGCCCAAACCCCAAGAGAGAGGGCATTGCCCTCCCCCAAATCCCCTTACTTATAAACTACATCAGATATTGTTCTTCCACTGAGAAAAGGGTCATACTGTCAGTGAGTTGTTTGACAAGGTGAGCCTGTGGCAACCCAGATGGTTTCCCCTCACACTTTGTT
Organism: Protopterus annectens; assembly: GCF_019279795.1. Lineage (NCBI taxonomy): Eukaryota > Metazoa > Chordata > Ceratodontiformes > Protopteridae > Protopterus > Protopterus annectens. Next base: position 84,049,725 of record NC_056725.1, on the reverse strand, counting down.
GCAGTTGAAATGATAATTATATGATGCCATATTCAGAATTACAAAACACTAACTTTACAAATGCAATTAATGACAACTTATCATTCTCTGGGCAAGAGTTACAAACAAATGGAATGCAGATACCAGCATACACATTTGTTGTTGTGACACCAGGGAAATACTGCCAGTCTAGCTCTCTGGAATTTTGTAAACAATTATATGTCACTTTAAAATATTAATTATGATTTATATAGAAATGTGACACTGCCAGCCCAGCTATCTGGAATTTTGTAAATAATCATATGTCATGTATAAATAGTCATATGTTTATATATATATATATATATATATATATATATATATATATATATATATATATATATCATATAAACTACTGGTGCAGAAGCATGTGTTGAACCATATGTTATGTACTGAGCTTCAAGAATGTAATCACAGTGTACCCTGCTGGAACATTACATAAATGTATATAAGCTTTATACCTGTGCAAATGCATGTTTTAATAGTAGAAGCTGGAACATACAGAGTTAACTTGCAAAACCTCAGGAAAATAAGTGGAAATTATTTTATGATTCTTGTTATCTCAGTTTCAGTGCAGCAAGCAGACACAATGTCTAGAGCTAGAGGTTTTCCTATTGTCTTGAAACAGAAATAATTACTAGGTTTCAAATGTAAAAGTGCTTAATTGTTTTACGACTTCCAGTTCTAGGCAAACATCTGAAAGATATGTATTTTTCACAGAGAAATGTTAAATTTTGTTAAGTTTCTGTTAGCCTGGGAACTGAAGGCAGGTGACAAAGAGTGATGTCATATAGGCTAACCTAGCAGTAATATGTGATATTAATTTAAGAACTCTCTCAGACAGGAAGAGTGCGCAGTTTGTATCTTGTCTTGGATCTAGAAACATCCACTCATCATCAGCACTACATTTGACTTGCTCTGTAAGTAAGATTTAGGCATAGCATCTTTTAGATACAGACAGGAATATAGTAAAGATTAGTTTAGATGTTTTCTGTATTTTTTGAGACTGTCCTGCAATGTTATTTTAAAATATTTCCTGTGACTCTGAACTCTGTAATTACTGTGTTGAGTATTGTCTTGTTCTTTTATAATTTATAATTAAATATATGTAAACATTTTAATTGTGGCTGGTTTGTTTAGAGATATTTAAGCTCCTAAAATACTTGCATATGCATTTAGTGACACTGTATAGGCCAGTGCAATAGCCTTGAAAGTCTTGGTCACACTTACCATTTAGATAATAGTAACATTACACAGTAGGATTGGGCACCCTTTGTAAGGGCCTTATAGTAGCTGATAAGTAAGGGTGGTTGGTGGCAGCTGGTGCTACCTTATAGTCTGGGCAGAAGGGGGCATAGCTAGTAAACCTGTGCCAGCCTTTCCCAGGTGTGTGTGTGTGTGTGTGTGTGTGTGTGTGTGTTTGTATATCAATCAAATTTCAAAGTGTATGTGTCTCAGCTACTTGGGCAGGGACACAAAGCACTGGTTGGACAGAGAGGGTCCTGGAGGTTTTGGCTTGACCACTCGACTGAAATCTCAACCCTATAGCTGTGCCAGTGGGGAGTCTTATTGAGGATCTGGAGAAAGAGGCAGAAACCAGCCCCAGACTGACTGTGATCTCTGTGTACTCTTAAAGGAAATTGCACTTTACTGTGTGCGTGTATACTTGTCGTCCTCCCAATATGTACGTACCTCAGTAGTATTAATGGTGAGGATTAACACTCCTTGATTACTGGGCCAGTACAGGAGCATCACATATTAATTGGTAGCATTGGTGGGTTAGCCACATCACATATTAATTGGTTGAATGTGGTGAGATAGCCACATCACATATTAATTGGCTTGTAGTGGTGTGGATATTAAATTCCTGTAGCCTGTGTACAGAGGTCACTGAAGGTGTTTGTACTCTCTATCAGACATGCAGTGAACATTCAGAGTTCATATTACAATTGTTTTATTTATGTTTTGTTAGGGTAGTTAGTCAAAGAAAGCAGGGAAGCATGTCAGCAGAGGAGTATGGCAAGCTAACAAAGAGCCAGTTGGCTGAGATGTGTCAGGCTAAAGGACTGGTGCATGCCAACCTGACTAAAGCAGACATGATTGCACCTTTAGTCACAGCTGCATCACAGAATAGTAACCAGGAGGACAATCAAACTGGCCATGGAGATGTACAACTCTCAGAATATGGACAGCTCAACCTTTCCACAGAGGACTTAAAAATCTGTCTGGAGTTAAAGAGACTTGAGTTGGAGGCCAAGTGTTTCGAAATAGAAGCAGCAGAGAGACTGAGACATCTGGAAGCTGAGGAGAATGAGAGGCAGAGACAACATGGAAAGGAGATGCTGACTCTTTGCCAGAGTCATGGAGGTAATGGGGAAGGGAGTGACTGAATCCCAGAAGCAAAAAAGGTCAGTAAATTTCTTCCACAATTTACAGAGGGGGATCATTTTTATAGTTTCATTCATATCTTTGAGAGGGTATGTAAACAGTATAATGTTGACCAAGGGCTCTGGGTACAGTTCCTGACCCCCTTACTCCATGGGAAAGCTGTAACTGTTATCTCTAAATTGTCTGATACAAATTGTTTAAATTATAATGTTGTAAAGAAGGTAACACCTGAAGCTTATAGAAATAAGTTTTGTGAGCATGGACGCAAGGCAGATGAAAGTGTGTGTGAATATGTTGCTGAGCTAAGCACTTATTTTCATAGGTGGGTCAGTGGATGTCAGGTTACCACTTTTGAAGGGCTGGCAGACCTTTTGATGAGGAAACAAGCCCTTAGCACTTTGACTGAGGACATGAGAATCTGGTTAGCTGATAGACAATGCAATACTGTAGATGAGCTGGGGAAGAAGGGAGACCTATACCTAGCAAGCAGGGCATCACTGGACAGGAAAGGGACACCTAGTGCTGCTAATGGGCCTAAGGGAACCCATGGTGGGCAGCACATACTGCCCCAACAGGGTTTGCCAGTGGCATGGGGAAGACAGTAGTCCAGGTACACCTCCAGTACCAAGGGTTAAATGTTTTAAATCCAACCAGTGGGGACATGTAGCATACGGATCTCCACAGAGGCAAGGTGGGGAACAAAAGGTGGGAGAGCCAGTAAGTGGTAATGACAAAAATGCCAGCAGTAAGTTGTCTCAAGACAACAAGGGTACCAAACTACCAGAAGAGATTATATCCTATTTTAGTGAATGGGAAAGAGGCCATGGCAATGAGAGACACAGCCTCTGACCTAACCATAGTGAAACCTGCAATGGTTACAGAGGAGCACTACTTGCTTGGGCAGTCTACTCCAGTCAGAGCTTTAGGAGGGACCCCATTCCAAATATCTTTGGCTAGGGTTCACCTTGACTGGGAGGGTGGAAAAAGAAGCAAGCAAGTAGGTGTGTTTGAGGATATCCCTGCAGATATCCTAATAGGGAATGACTTTGATAATACAATACCATGTGTACATGCGGCTACACACAGTCAGGCTTGGAGATAAGCATGTGGGTCTGGTAGCCTGGGGGAGACTAGACAAACTGCACACTTGCAGCCAGGAATGGTAAGGTGGTTCCATCAGGGAGGGAGCTACCCTGTAGCAGTGAGACTGAAGGTGAGCCACAGCTGTTTGTGGGCACTGATGTTCCCTTAGATAGAGTGACTTCATGGGCAGAGGTGAGTAGTAGTACCCAGGCTGATAGTGAGGCACCGCTGTCAGAGGATACCAGACTTCCTGTGGACGGGGAGCTGGGAAAAGTTACTAAGAGAGAGTTAAGACAGACTCAGCTCTCAGACCCTACATTACAAGGCCTGAGGGAGGTGGCTAGTGAGGCACCTGATTCTCAATGGAAGGGGGGAGTCTGTATGCTGGGACAGAGGGTTACTGTATAGAGAGTGGACCCCTGAGGGAGGGCTATAAGGTGAGAGAATACAGCAGTTAGTATTGCCCAGAGCCTATCATCTGGCACTTATAGCCATAGCCCATGATATTCCCTTTGCAGGTAATATGGGCATAAAACATACAAAGAGACATATTATGCAAAACTTTTATTGGCCTGGGATTTGCAGAGATGGGACAGGGTACTGCATGACCTGTGAGCAGTGCCAAAAGGTAGGCAAGGCATGAGACAAGGTAAAAACTCCTTTGATGTCTTTGCCTGTGATTGAGGAGCCATTTCAAAGGGTATCTATGGATATTGTGGGACCTCTGAGTACCCCAAGTTCCACAGGAAAAAAGTATACACCAGTGGTAGTAGATTATGCTAACAGATACCCTGAGACCATGGTTCTGTCCTCCATTGAGGCAGAAAAGGTGGCAAATGCTTTGCTAGAGATTTTCAGCAGGGTAGGATTCCCAAAATAAATACTCACTGACAGAGGTGCCAATTTCATATCAGACCTGCTGGCTTGTCTGTGGAAGTACTGTGGGGTGAAGTACCTAAATACCACCCCCTACCATCCTTAGACTAATGGTCTGGTTGAGAGGTTAAACTCTACACTCAAGACAATGCTACAGGCATTTGCAGACCAGTTTAAGAGAGCCTGGGACATATAGATTCCTCAGGAATCCACGGGTCTTTCACCATTTGAGTTGCTATATGGGCATAGGGTGAGGGGACCTCTAGATTTGATTTGAGATGAGTGGGAGGTAAATGTGAATCCCACAGGGAGTCTGTTGTGGCATATGTCTTAAACCTCAGGACAAGGCTCAGAGAACTCATGGGCTTGGCCCAGGAGAATCTGTCAGAAGCCCAACATCAGAAAAAGGTCTCTTATAACAGGAATGCTCGAGCTAGAGAGTATGCTCTAGGACAACGGGTAATGGTTCTCATTCCTGTCAGACACAACAAGCTGCAGGCAGCTTGGCAGGGACCCTACAAGGTGATAAGGAAGGTCAGTGATGTTAACTACATGGCAGAACTGCTAGGCAGGAGGCAGGGGCACAAATTGTACCATGTTAACATGATGAAACCTTACCATGACAGGGAGGCCCTTGTGCTAAGTATTTGCAGTACAAGGCAGGAGGAGTTTGAGGGGGATCTATGACTACAGGGAGCCAGCCAGGAAAATCCCAAATTACTATGGTGTAGCCTAAGGTTGTAGGCATATGATGGGACAGTGCAGCACGGTGCTGGGGTCAGCAATGCCAAGGCAGCTGGAATCTTAAGACAGAGAATGGGGTAAGGTATTCCCAGATAGGCTTTACCCTCCAAGCAACATTTCTCAAGGGTCACTTGAAAAACTAGCTTGAGTTTTCAGGGAGGGGAGAAATGTGACATCAGGGAAATGCTACCAGTCCAACTATCTGGAATTTTGTAAATAATTATATATCACTTGAAAATATTAATATGATTTATATAGAAATGTGACACTGCTAGCCCAGCTATCTGAAATTTTGTAAATAATCATATGTCATTTGTGAATAGTCATATGATTCATATGCGTGTCTTACAAATGTAAGAAAACTTTATGTTTTATATATATGTGTTATATTAAACTACTGGTGCAGAAGTATGTGTTGAACTTTATGTTATGTACTGAGCTTCAAGAATGTAACCACAGTGTACCCTACTGGAACAGAACAGAAATGTATATAAACTATATACATGTGCAAATGCATGTTTTAATAGTAGAAGCTGAAACATACAGATGTAACTTGCAAACCCTCAAGAAAATAAGTGGAAATTGTTTTGCGATTCTGTTATCTCAGTTTCAGTGCAGCAAGCAGACACAATGTCTACAGGTAGAGGTTTTCCTATTGTCTTGAAACAAAAATAATTACTAGGTTTCAAATGTAAAATGCTTAATGGTGTTATGACTTCCAGTTCTAGGCAAGCATCTGACAGATATGTATTTCTCACAGAGAAATGTTAAATTTTGTTAAGTTTCTGTTAGCCTGGGAACTGAAGGCATGTGACAAAGAGTGATGTCATCTAGGCTAACCCAGCAGTATTATGTGATAATAATTTAAGAACTCTCTCAGAGAGGAAGAGTGTGCAGTTTGTATCTTGTCTTGGATCTAGAAACATCCACTCATGATCAGCACTACATTTGTCTTGCTCTGTAAGTAAGATTTAGGCATAGTATCTTTTAGATATAGATAGGAATATAGTAAAGATTAGTTTATATGTTTTATGTATTTATTTGAGACTGTCCTGCAATGTTGTTTTAAAATATTTCCTGTGATTCTGAACACTGTAGTTACTGTGTTGTTTTGAGTATTATCGTGTTATTTTATTGTTTATTATTAAATATATTTAAACATTTTAATTGTGGCTGGTTTGTTTAGAGATATTTAAGTTCTTAGAGTACTTACATATGTATTTGGTAACACTGTCTTGGCCACTGCAATAGCCTTGAAAGTCTTGGTCACACTTACCATTTGGCTAATAGTAACATTGCATAGTAGGACTGGGCACCCTTTGTAAGGGCCTTATAGTAGCTGATAAGTAAGGGTGGCTGGCGGCAGCTGGTACTACCTTATAGACTGGACAGAAGGGGGCATAGCTAGTAAACCTGTGCCAGCCTTTACCAGGTGTGTGTGTGTGTATGTGTGTGTGTGTGTGTGTGTGTGTGTGTGTGTGTGTGTGTGTGTGTGTGTGTGTGTGTGTGTGTGTGTGTGTGTGTGTGCGTGTGTTTTTGTATATCAATCAGATCTCAAAGTGTGTGTGTGTCAGCTACTTGGGCGGGGACACAAACTACTGGTTGAACAGAGAGGGTACTGGAGGTTTTAGCATGGACACTCAGCTGAGATCTTAACCCTATAGCTGTGCCAGTGGGGATTCTTACTGGGGATCTGGAGAAAGAGGGAGAATCCAGCCCCAGACTGACTGTGATCTCTGTGTGCTCTTAATAGAAATTGTACTTTACTGTGTATGTACTTGTCATCCTCCCAATGTGTACGTATCTCCGGTGCTAGTGGTGAGGATTGAGGCTCCTTGATTACTAGGCCATTGCAGGGGCATCACAGTTGTGCAATTGAAAGACATGAAAGTGTCACATGTAGCACTTTAGTACGCAACACTGCACTGACATGCAGTATGCAGTACATACAAATGTGAGCAAGAACCTGTAGTTATGCATAAATGAAAGCAGGAGTGCACTTTAGAGAGTGTATCATACATAGCAAATAGTGAGAGAGGCAACAAGAGAAGTGACTTTCTACATGCTGTTAGAGAACTACAAACAGGTAAGCAACAACGGATGCAAATCCTTTTATTCTTACCAGTATACTTGTAACTACAGACGTGCAACCATGGCACCAGCACAGATAAGCCAACAAAGACCACAGAAGCACAGGTTCTGATGTGAACTACTCCATATGGTGCTAAACTGCAGCACAGCAGGTCATTACAACAGTGGGCAGACAGATTTACACTTGCCAGCTAGTGACACTTTATGGTGTTCTCAAGCCTCAGCCACCTGCACAGTCCAGCAGTTCCTAAACTGCATGTCCACCATTGTTGCACAGAATTTAATTACCACAACCAAGCCCATATCACACTGTAGAGGACTGCCGTGCATAACCCGTGCGACTACCTGCATCTATATATATATATATATATATATATATATATATATATATATATATATATATATATATATATATATATCACCGTCCTAACGCCCAACACTAAGGATGCCCAATGTTGATCTGCTGTCTGGAGTGCTTCACATTCAACATGCAGGAGGCATTTGACAATGTATGGTACATTTGTGATGCATTCACTATTTACCAAAGAAGTACTATGAGTTCCAGTATATGATATGAGTCTGCTCCAAACTATGAGCTTAAAACAGGCACCATATGATGCGGTCATGACAATGGCCATTATTTGTGTGATGGAAAGTCAGCAATCAAGAAACATCACCAAATGTGTATGATCACATTAAGATGCCATGCCTGTTTCTGAATGATTACAGTGCAGTCCAGCAGTATGTCCCTGCCAAGATGGTTGCTACCAAAAAAAAACTTTCAGGAAATGTTAGATAAAGCAGACTACCATTACTATTTGGATTTCTGCACATTCCACCCCAAACTGCTGAAAATAATTAGTAGCACTCTAAGCATATATTCAGTCTCTCTCTTACTACCAAATCTATTCCACACAGTTTAAAATACTCATTAATACTCCCCACTCCAAAGAAACTTCTCTCGCTACAGACACTGACAGCCAGCCAACTGCCAATTCCTGTCTTATAACCACAATTCCAGAAAAGCTCTTCTACAGACAACCACATAAAACCAGCACACTGAGCTAATCTGAAACCAGTAATTTAAAACAAAACGCCCAGATGAGTGGATTCAAAAGACTTCACATTTATTTATAGGCAACAATATCCACATAAAAGCATAAACCACGTAAAACCATCTACTACAGACAAATATTAGAATACATTCAAAAGTATGATATACTCAGACAAGCAGCATGGATTCCATCACAGCTACAGTACACTAACAGAATATAAATTCCCAATAAAATGTTGTTAACCTTCAAATAGCCAATAATGAAATACTCATATTTTTTTCATTTATCATATAAAAGGGAACACCACTGTGATGCCATACAGAAAATCAAATAGTTAACCAGATGAAGGAAAAGTACATTTTTTAGTAAATACACTAGCCTGCAATCTATTAAAAGAAATTGCCTGCATTAAAAAAAAAACATACAACTAGTCAATAGCCCCCAGTACTGCATGAATAGTTAAGGCACCCTAAAACTATAAAGACTCCCATATACTATAGTAACAACAGAAAGCGCTTTCTAAAAAACTACTCCTGTAGTGCAGAAAGCTCTACCAGACAAAATACAAAACATTAACCAGATTCAGAAAACCTTGCCATGTCACTTAGTCTGCATGATGATTGGCCACACACCAGGTATTTGTGATGCAGACACTTTTCACTAACAGAGAACGATTAGCAACAAAGTCAGGTGCAGTATAAGCTAATGGCCATTTAATGGCATTGTAATGAACACCATTATTACAGTGAGCAAATGAGGCAAAACAAGAAGGGAGAATGAGTCATTAATTTATAAAAGCCATGAATACCCATGCATAGGCCAGCCACACTGTGCCACAGACACAGTCAATCTAAATAACAAGGTACAAAAGACAGGGCACAGTTATAATCATTTGCACACATGGGAAAGGGGGTACAGGAGTGGATGTCTTTCACAAGGAAAAGTGTGAGTGCTGAGTATTATTAAAGTAAAACATACTGTTGTATGTGTGTGAAGTGAAATTAATATGAAAAGGTTTGTAAAGTGTCAATGTCAGTGAAAATGTGCGTGTGTGTGTGTGTGTGTGTGTGTGTGTGTGTGTGTGTGTGTGTGTGTGTGTGTGTGTGTGTGTGTGTGATGTACTGTCGGCTGTAGTGGTGTGAGAATGTGTGTGCTGGAACACAGCCTCCACAGTAATTGCAACACTGTAGTTTGATGCACTGGATTGGTCCAAGGCATGGATAGTAGACATCTGAGCACCATGTGCATGTACCCACCTACAGGAGCTGGGTCTGCGGGAGCTGCACTGTATAACCATGACAGGCATTTGCTATGAGATGTGCCACTGCCATGACCACCACAACCACAGAGACATCCTCACCTGAGACACCTCCAGAACAGATGCAGCAGTGGAAGTGCTACCATTATGGGAGTATGATTTAGGTCTTTGTGGAGGTAATAGTGGAACAACTTTGTGGATGGCATTTCACATCTGACAGGTGAGCTTGAAAGGACATGGCACATTCTTGCATGTGGCTGAGACTAACAAAACTATCATACATGTAAGACATGCAGTCCTGAAGTAATCTGACACACCACACCATGCGTCACCATACTAAGTCTGCCATGGTTGTAGTGGTATTAACCTATGCCTCCACAATTGCCATGCTTGTACACAGGGTTGCAGTCACTGACACACCAACCTGAGGAAGGAAGACAGTAACCATGTTTCCAGTGAGCCCCATTAACCCCTTCTCCCCATGTGTACCTTCCAAACCCACTGGTGTCTGAGACAGATTCTGACATGTGTCCACTAGAGTCTACCACACTTCATTGACTGTGAGTGTCCATAGTAACTTTTCCTCTCTAAATGCTATGTGTCTCCTGGGTATCTGCAGGCACAGAGGCTGTTTGCTTGGTCTGTGTAGAGGATGCCGTGGTCACATTTCTTGTGTCCGGTACACACTGTACTCCCTAACTGTGCCAGGTCATGCCCACTATCATCACCAGAGGTTGCAGATCATCCAACATCAGGCAGTGGCAGTTCCAGAGTGCTAATGTCTCCTTCTCAGTGGTCTGAATAAGTCCTCCTTAAACCTCAATCTCTTTGGTCTGTCTCAATCAACTAAATGTCTAGCAAAATCTGATAAAACCTCTGGCAAATCTAGTGCCCTGGATTACATCCTATCCACTAATCCTAAAAAAATAAAACAGGATGGAAAACTCCCTGATACACTTAGTAACCAACATTAAAATTATGTAAAAAGAGACTTCTTAAAAGTCACCAAGGGCCAGCATCTAAACTCTATAAAAAACCTTACCAACTTCAACAAAGACACTTTCACTGAGATCCTGAAACAGAGTAACCATTTCCCACTAAAAACTCTCCCAATAGATACTGCTGTCTCATACTTTAATTCTATCTTTCTGCATATTTTAAACCAACAAGCACCTCTATGATATAAGTGAGTTAAAGTGTTAACTCCACCCTGACTAACAACAAAAACAAGGATATTAATGAAACCTAGGGATAATGCTTTGAGTAAAAGGCACGGAGACAAAAATCGAAAACAATTACCAAAATTACCAGCGCCTAATAAATGTTATCAAAAAAATCATCTTTTAGACAAGAAGTGTTATACAACAGCACAGACAACATACTCTAATAATCCCAAATGGTTTTGGTCCACTATAAACAATCTTTTACAGTCAAGTATGAAGCCCACTGCTAACCCTCTTCCAACAAAATCATTGGCACTATAGGTTGTAGGTTTGATGAACACATCATAGCTACTACCTCTCACATCTGTCAACAGAATGTAGATATATCTCTTCTCTCCTCAAAACTATAGTACTAATCAGACAAATAATTTCTCATTAGAACCAGTCCCAATTGCTAAAGAAATACTTGAACAAATTAAAATTCACTTCATTAGCAGTAGACAATGTTCCTGAAGAATATCATAAATTAGGAGCAGATGGAATTAACTACTAAGTCTCTATATTAATCAACTGATCCTTACAAGAATATTATGTTAGAAAAATAAGGAAAACCTCTTACATTTTACCAATACGTATAAAAGATAGCTCAACTGAACTTTCAAACTATTGACCTATTGAAATATTCCTTCCAGTCTCTAAAGTACAAGAAACACGTATCCATCATCAAGCCATAAACTTTCTTAAAGATAGAGTCATAGATTCATAGATTGTTACTTGGCAAATGAACCTGAGGTCCTTTCGAAGCCTAGCCATGTTTTCCCAAAAAAATAATGACATCCTGCATCTGAATAAACATTGAAGGCCAAGCATTTATAAGCTACCAATGTCCATAAGGGCATGAGCGTCAATCCTGGTGTAAATTTGCTATTCACCATCCACTGGTCTAGGTTGTGCTTAAAGTGGGTAATAGACAAACTGAGCTTCACATGGATGGGATGCCTGTTTCACAGGAGAGGCAGTCTCTGGGATGCATATCTGTCTCTCCAGCATGCTCAAAGTCACAGCCAAAATTCTGGTCCTTACACCTTGTATTTCTGGTAGTGTTTGACTTACAAATATGCAGGAAATTCATAAAAGTGGGTTAACAGATGCCTTGTAATCCAGACATGGATCACCCTTCAGCAATCTATAGAAGACTGAGTAGAGGGAAAGAGCTTTAAGGGACTCTGCAGAAGGCAGGTTTGTTACAACTTGTATTTCATTTTGTAAGGAACCTCTGAGGTCGCTCTAATTGCTGCTTATACCTGGTCAGGTGCATAGCGAAGAAAACATTGTACTCTGTGTTTAGTCTGATAAGGGCAGAGTACAGTGGGATAATAATCTCTGTGGAACTAGATGCCATGACCTTACATATGAGTTGCACGACATAAAAGGCTTTCTTCACTACTGCAGCCACATGATGGTTGAAGGTAAGGCTACTGTCTACATTCATACCTAAATCCCTAACCAGTGGGTCAACTCTTAGAGGCGTATTATCAAAATGGTAATTAGCCAGGATGGTTGAATTTCTGGGTCTATATTAGTTCTAATCATTGACCCCTATCCAGCGAAAATCACTTCAGCAATTCACTGAATTTACCAGGAGCAAAGAGGTAGTTTGCCAACTGCACAACTTTGCCGTTTTCTCCACTGTAGTGCAATCTCAGAGTTAGTATATATAGTTGGGGGTGTGTGGGTTCGATTTACTTAGATGTTGGTCCATTGTGCAGCAGTTCAGCAAATCGTTGAAGCGATTTTCACTGGCTAGGGGTCAATGAGCTGGTGTTCACTGTAATCACATTTTGTCAAACTAATATAGACCCAAATTCCCAAAGGGCACAATTATGCATTTCTTAGCACTGAGTTTAGTACCATTGCTGTGGCAGCATTTATTACTCAGAGATAGGCCTTCCTGAAGAATGGTAGTGCCTGCTAGAATACTTACTTTTTTCCTCACAACATGTCTTCCAGCCACATCACAGCACTAAAATTGTCCTAAGGCACTTTCTAGTCATAAGTCAACCACAACCTTGTCTCTACTACATCACATCACAGTGAAACTGCCCTATGATACTTTCTTGACACAATCAACCAAAATAGAAATATAAGTAACCTTGCCTCCACTATATTTCTGTACCTGTCGAAGGTGTTTGACACTGTGTCTCACTCCTTTCCCTGAACAAGCTCTCACAGCTAGGACTAAGCAGTATTGTCATTGAATAGCTTTCTAATTATCTCAACAACAGTACAAATATGTCGATCGACAGGATTCCTACTCTGCTCACCAGCCAGTACAAATAGGAGTACAACAGGGGTCAATACCAGGACCCCTACTATTTAATATATTCAGAAATGACTTGCACAAGGCAGCCAAACATACAACAATCATACAATATTCTAATGACTCAACTGTTGTCTGCAAAGCCACAACACTATCCCAACTCCAAACAATCACCCAAGACTCCTTCTCCTTTATTGACACCTGGCTGGAACAATCCCAACAACTCTTGAATTCTAAAAAATAATAAATCACATTTACCGCCAATAACCTCCCACCATCTAGTACTTTATTAAATAAGTCTCATCTAGCAATACCAAAATAGAGGAAGTCACCCATATCGGGTTATTGGGTGTCATCATAGATGATAAAATTAAATGTGGCCAGCTGTTATCCAAAAAAACAAATTTCTCACTGATCACAGCAGGAAAGTAACTATAACATCCGTCTTTTTTTTTTGTTGTATGCATTGATAATGTTCAGTAATTTTCAGACTACACTCATGAACAACCTTGAACAGTGTTATAATAAAATGAGTACATTCGTATCTGACCTCCCAGACCAAATCCATCATTGTATTCAGTTGCAAAATCTGTGCTAGCTAGAACTAACACACCACATAACATAACATCTACACAGCTCATAATGGCACATAAAATACTGCACCATCCCTCAAACATCCCAGCCATCAGCAATACAAATCCAAAAGGAATCTTTGATCAAAGGACCAACACCTAATAGAATTCCAAATATCCAGCAACTCACATGGAGACTCCTTATACTCAGTAAGCATAGCTAAACTGTGAAATAGCATTCCCTCCACCATAAAACAAATAAACAATCTCCTCATTTTTAAGACCAATCTCACACTACATCTGCATCATACTAGAATTTGCAAATGCCCTAAATCTCCAGGTTAAAAATACCCACATGCTCAAACACTAATGGTTTCTTTCTTCTACCTGCTAAACCTTTTCTTCTCAACTGGCTCTTTCTGTCTTAATGAAATAAATTTATTGGACTTCTACTATGAGAAACATAGGCACTTCTGCTATTTTATTCACTTACAAATCAGCGTGATTATAGATGCATATCGCATTACTTTAGCTACAAAAATGTGATACTCTCTTCTGCTTAGTCATGTTATCACATTTATACTGATAATTTGCTGTTTCAGCGAGTTCTGTAAATTTCACCAATTTCACTTCTTAGCACTGACTACGCTTTATATCTTTGCATGATGTTTCTTGTTTATTCAATTTGAATGAATTTCATTATTTTTGTACACATTGTTTACACTTTCTTATACTGTATGTCTAGTAATTCTTGATGATGATTTTCTCCCGGGTCTCCTCTGAAAATGGGCATTATACCCAATTCGACTTTCCCAGTAACAAAGGCAAATAAATAATAATTGCCTGTAAATAGACCAAAGCATAATATCCTGTGTAAGTCTGACCTATCACCAGAAGTATACATGGAAGTGCGATGCACAAATAGTAAAATGTTGAAGAAAATGGATATTTTAATTACATATGTTCTGCAAATGGCCATACAGGAGGAATCCCTGATGTTGCTGTATACCACAAATCAGTTTTAAAAAGTAAAAACTGCAAGAGAAACCCATCCAAATAAGAGTTTTCACTCTGTAATACTTTAAACCTCCTATAACAAAGGTCTATGGGATATATGCAAATGGCCCCTTAAGGACATACAGCATTTCAGCTACATGGCTTCTGAATGCCCATGACCTCTTTCTGTGTAAGAGTACCTGAAAGCTGTCTTGACTCTTTAATCAATGTCCAACTTATTAAAGAGTCAAGAGGACTTTTAGATACTGTTACACAGACAGAGGCCTATAAACTTGATGCATCTCAAGTGGATACTCTTGTTGACCACTAAAGCTCTGTGCTAATATCCAGCACCATAGACTGTGTTGAATTGTGCTTTGAGTATGTGCGGATGCCTGTGTCTCCCATTATGCTTAACAATCCCTCAAGCCCAACAATTTCCTTATCCTAACAGTATCCCTCTCAAAACACCTTTCAACAATCTTTAAAAGTATTGGCCTAGTTATTTACTTAAGTAGATAAATACAAGAGCAGTTAAATGCAATCATACTTGGCATGGTAAACTTGTAAAAAGTAGCACTTGCCTTGTACATGCTGGGCTTCAGTTTGTCTTAGAACTCCTATCAGGTACAGTTATTGCAAGGTCACAAGTTGCAGCCCTACGAGTTTTTTTATAATGTGATAGTTCTCATTGCCTTTCCTTGTACATATATCATGAAAATTTGGCTAGCTGGGCGTGATGATTATGCTAATTAGAGATCAAAACTCATTATATTTTATGAATCCCTCAATTGGCACCCAGGGATAATTTGCTAAACACTGCACTCAGCTCTACTCAGTGCTGTACAGACTCCCAGGTCCTTGTGTTCAGCACAATGCATATGTGAGGACCAAGCCAGTATTCTAGGGGGGAGATCTGTAACTGCAAATATAACCTTATGAAAATGGAGTCAGTGGAATGCCTGTTTTCCTAAAACATATAAATGGATACAGGGCTGCCATTTTCATCCCTTAAAGTGCCATTATGAACCATTGTAATACAGTCATATTTTAGTCTAGCTAACCATCTGTCATGCAAATGAGATGCCTGTCATTGCACATAAGACTGCACATGTGAGAAAAGGAGTGGGTGCAATGCATTTGCCATGTTTCTCTGCCTCTTCTAGGTGAGACATCATGGCTATATTAGGAAAGGGTAGTGCCCCTTTTAGAGCACAAACATGGTGTGTGGAGGAGACAAAAATCTTCATCCACTTCTTCCAAAAAGATTACAGCCAGAGGCTCCAATAGGATGGCTACCAAGGGCCTCAGTATAAGACTGAGGCCTGAATAGTTTGGCCTAGGCTGTCACCTGTGCCACTGGCATCCTACACATGGGGAACAGTGTCATCACCATTATAGTGCTTGAGAAGCAGTTATCCTGGCCTCCTAGTCCAATGGGAAGATGAGGTTAGAGAGTAAGCACCACATATGTATTGCTAAGTACAACTTTTCTTACCTACACATACAGCCTGCCAAAGTGTGTCATCTACAGAGTTTATATACTGATGTACTTTTCTCCATAGCTCCTGGAGCTATTGCAGGGAATAGACAGCTGCACAGGAGGAGAATAGAACACTTAAAGAGAGTCCTGGGGTGCCTATACTTACTTTATCCTGTACAAGTTTTAATGTTAACAATATGTGTTAACTTCCATAATTCAAATGGCACAGTACAACTGTTGAATGTTTTACCGTCTACGTGCAGTCACACTTTCAGGCTAAATGGAGAAGTGGTTCAAGACATTAAGGCTTTGCCCTCATCATATTGTGATATAATTTGTAATTTGAAGTATCCATTTCATTTAAGTATGCACACGATTAGAAGGGTGAAATATGTATGATGTGTATAGTTTCATTGTACAATTTTGTCTTACAGACACTTTTTGTTAGTATATGTGGTCTGATGATATTGTCTGTTTCAGTGGAGCCTTATGTTATATTGTAGAAGTAGCTCTACATGTAAAGGCTATATTTTGTGGACTGCATGTGGGCTCAGTGTCCCACTTAGGGGCATACCAACCTTGGTTCTTCGGGAAGCGTGTTTGTACTTCCTTCCATCATAATACCTGTACTGATAATGTCATGTCAGAATAGCACATTTCTTAGTATATATACAATTGACCCAGACATCTCATTACTGTATGCTGGACTGTAGCCATTAGTTGATCTGTTCAAGTAGCTCCACACATTAAGGGTTTTGCCTTTCAGAATGCAGGTGATGATGGCTGTGGATTCAAGTGTGTCTAATAACAGCCTTGGCAAACTGTGAAGTGTGCTTGTTGTTCCTTTGAGTAAAGTCCCTATAATGCTACCATAGTAAAAGTCAAAGTCAAAGTAAACTTTATTGTCATTCAGATCAACAAATGCAGTGTATCACTGGATGAAATTTCATTGATTCAGGCTCGTAAGCATTGAAAAACAGTTTTCACAAGAGGGTGAAGGAAACATATAACAGAAGAAATTCTAGACAGCACAAATATAAATACACATATCAATAACTTACCCACCACCATTAGATAGGATAGCAGCATAGCATAATTCACAGTTCCTCTACTTGTGCAAGTAATAGTTTATTTCAGATTGCATAACTTAACATAAAACGAATAATTTAATTCTATGACAGTAAAGATAATCATATTGCAAATACGATGTTCTCACAAATTGAGGGAGTATTGACATTGTTAAGGTTAGTTGTTCAAGAGTCTGATCGCTTGTGGAAAGAAACTATTCCTGAATCTTGATGTTCTACACATGATGCTTCTGTATCATTTCCCTGAAGACAGGAGGTAGAACAGTCCATATGCGGGATGATACTTGCTCCTAATCAATTTCACGACCTTGCCACAGCATCTGCAAGAGTAAAGGTCCTGTAAGGGCAGGGGGTTTGATCCTGTGATTTTCCTGGCCTGCTTTACAACCTTCTCTAATAGGTTCATAGGTTCATAGGTAGGTACTAGGCTATCGGCCCAAGGGCCTAAGTAAGCCTAGGCAGTAAGGTTCCATAGCTTACATCACCCAAGAAAGTTATTTTCCTGTGCCACTATCCATCAGAGACACAGAAGTGATCCCCGGGGTGTATTTCCTATTTCCCATCCATTCATTTAGATTTTTCTTGAAGAGTGCTAATGAAGAACTTTGCTTGACATAGATGGGTAGCTTGTTCCAGAGTATAGGAAGTCTCTGGGACAGGAATCTATCCCTCCAGTGTGTCCTGTTTATTGTGGTGACAAGGTTTAGGTCCCTAGAGCGTGTAGCATGTCCAACAGCTCAGGGTTTGACATAGCTTTATATGTTAGGCAGAGATCACCTCAGAGTAGGCGATATGCTACGGAGTACAGCTGGAGTTTTTTGAGGCAGTCAGTGTAGGGCATTTGTTTGAGGCCAGTAATCCTCTTTGTGAGGTACTTCTGTGGCCTTTCCAGCTGCTGCAAATGTCTTGTAAGGTACATTCCAAAACGGGCATTGTATTCTATAATGGTTCTAATGAGTGACGAGTAGAGGGGAACAATGACCTCTTTTTTCCTGGATGAGAACCCTTTTATGATGAGGTGTGCCACATAGAAGGACTTCCTGACTACTGTGGCGATGTGACTATCAAAGGAGAGACTACTGTCCACCTGGGTCCCAAGGTCTCTTATCACACATTCGGTGTTAAGTAGATTTCTGCCTATGTGGTAGTTCATGGGTACAGAGTTTTTACCAAAGGGGATGACACTGCACTTTTTGGCATTGAGCTTGAGGCCATGGCTCTGACACCAGGCATCTGTCTCAGTGAGGCCCTCCTGTAGGATGTCCACATCATTTGGGGACTTGACTATGGCTCCTAGTTTGCAGTCATCTGTGAACTTCGTTAGCCAGAGGCCTTCTGTGTTAGCCTGTACTTCAGAGAAGTAGATACCAAACAGGAGAGGTCCCAGGACGGAACCCTGTGGTACTCCACTTGTCACTGCTTTGAGGTCAGATTTGGAGTCTGCAACTTTTACAGTGTGCCTAATGCCTTGAGATCTGCATATGAGCGGTTTCCATACCAGACTGTGATGTTAGTCACTATGCTTTCAGTCATGGCCCTGTAGAAGGTCATGAGGATGTGGGAGGGGAGGGTTGCTCTATGTAGTCTCCGGAGGAAGTAGAGACATTGTTGGGCTCTCTTTACAAGGCTGGAGGTGTATGTTGCCCAGCTTAGTGTTTTTGCAGTTAAAACTGTATGAACTTCTTTTTTCATTGCATCCCACTATACTTTCTGTCACATATATTTGCTTAGTTTATTATTTTGTTACTTTCCATTTATTTTACTATTATGTGCAGCAGCATCTAGACCTGCACTCACCCCTCAGGCAAGGCCTGTTGGCCTCCACAGGTGATAGCAGCAATGCCACCACCACAACTAACACCAGAAACACCCAAAGCATCTGGGTACTTGCCTGCCACAGTGACTGCCACACCTCAAGCCCTACCTGCACTACCCAGTACAGGTAACCCTGCAGTGGATGCTGATACTATTATACCCACTGATAATAGTACTAGTGGAGGTGACAACTTTGTCAACCATCGGCAGCTGCTATAGTGGGGAAGAGGGTCTATATCACGTTTTTCGAACTCTTAAAAGTTCGAACATCATATGGTCGACACCATATGATCGAACTTTTAAAAGTTTGAATGTTTCAATGGAGATCTCCATACAGTGTGGAATAGGAAGATTTCCCTTTTCTGCACTGTAGTGCGATCTCAGAGCTGGTATATTTAAAGAGCGGGGGTGTAGGGGTGCAGGGGGGCTTGCCCCCCTGTTTAAACTGTTCAGGTAGGTTTTTTCTTTGGTTTATTTTTTTTTTATTACATTTTCGAACTTTTGAAAGTTCATGATATGGTGTCGACCATATGACGTTCGAACTTTTAAAAGTTTAATTATGTAATGTAGATGTGTGGGGGAGATCATCAATAGAAGGTTAGATGCCTGCATCAGCCACATACAGAACCTCCAGTGATGACACATTGAGTCGCGTTCATGCCCAACACTGGCTCCATCATCTGAGCCAGGGCCCAGTGATGAGTGTATTCAGGGTGGCAAGTAAGCTCCCAGTGGGTCACAGATGTTACTGCAATGCCTTTGAGATTACAAGTGATGAAGGTTATAGGTTTAAGTCCCCTGTGGTTGTATATTGGCACACAATTTTTACAGTGGTGTGGGTGTTTCATGACCGCTGCTTTACAGGTAAAATAATTAGATTTTTACCTTATTTTTTTTCACTGTATTTATACTTGTCTCTCCCCCACCCTCTTTCATGCTATCGTTTCTATTATATGCATGTATTTGTTTATTTTTTTATTTTGTTTCTGTCCATTTATTTTACTTTTATTTTCAGTAGTATCCATACCAACACCCTTCCCACAATCCAGGCCCATCACCTCCACCAATGGTGACCACTAAACCACCAACACTGGTGTACCCAACTGTCACTGATACCCCCACACAACTGCCATCACCAGGAGAGGACAATGCCAGTAGCCAGCTTTGGAAAGTGCTGCAGTAACACCTGTGGGAAGCAGTGACAGTGAACTTGACATGTAAGTCATCTGGCAACAGCAAGAGAAAATGGTGGTATATATTACTGATAAGCAACTGGAAACCTGAATCAGCCATCTTGAGACCCTTCTGGTGTGAATAGTGCCATTGCATCTCCTCCCCACACTGGCATTAACATTAGAGACAGGGTCTAATACAAAAATTAGTGTCCCCTTTACTAAGGTATGGTGCTGGAATAAATGGTCCTAATCCATCTGGCACCAAATGGAGTACATTTAAGAGATACAGAGCAAAGAGGGATCCCACCTAGTGTAGGTGCTTTGTATGTATCCATGACAAACGCCTTGCATACACCATTACACTTCTAGCACACTTTTCAAATTCTGTATTCATGTACCTAGTGTTGTAGCATCACCCCAGGTATTGGGTAAAAGAGAAGAAACACCAAGCATGTATGGAGCTAGGGGATGGGGTGAGTATTGTTCTTAACCTTGTATGGCACTTAAGAGTACAGTGTTTTTAGTTAGTATGTACCTAAGGTGCATAGTATCTGGTCATTATCTAAGGTGCATGGTATCTGGTCATTCTTTAGTTTCTATTACTTACATCACCATAGTATCAATCTGTATAGCTGGACTAGACATAAGTTGCATGTGTCCATCCAATGCATAGCTTCTTCTACATGCAGTGTTATAGTGCTGGTCATACCTAACCACTGAATAACCTCTGATGTCTAAATCTTCTTCATATGTCTGAGCATGCAGCATGCCATAGGTAGGTGTGGGTCATGTTTATACGCCACTAGCTGACAGTATAATGAAAATATATTGTACTGCTCTTGTATGAGCCATATTGGTGTCAAGTCTGAGAAGCCTGAATGCTTTACTTGTGCACAGTCACAAGTGTCACTCCACAGTCATGCACTCACCATGACATTTACAATGTATCCTGCCATCAGTCACCAAAGCTTCTCTGTGAATGGTGGCCATCATTATGTCATGGTTATTCATACAGACGTTGACTGGTATAGTGATACATTCTTCTGCATCTGTGACAACTGCTCACAGGTAAGCATGTTCTGTGTAATTCTGCATACATTGGTATGTTTGAATGGTCTATTAGTGTGAGTCTTGAAACTTTAAAATTAAACAACAAAAAACAGTGAAATCTGAAACTTGTTACATCTTTCAAGCTTTTTTCAGAAGTGATTCATTCCTTCTTCCATACCCACTTAAGGGGGGGGGTTCCCTACATTCATGCTGATTAAATATACTATCCATGAGACCACTGTATTTTAGTGTAGGAGGAATAACCCAATATACTATAGTCTCTGACTTAATACATATTTGCACTTGTACTTCTGTATTTCTGAGGTTCACAATTACAGGAATTTGAACACATACCCATTTTCTGAAATTAAAAATAATGAAAGTAAAGCTGCTTTAACAATTGCTGTCATCATGTTTTAGAAACCTTCTTATCTAACTGGAACATGCAGTGGCTTGCTGCTGTTGCCTAGTCGACATCATGGCCAGGATTCATAGTCAGCTTGTGTTATGCAGGTCAGAGAAATGCGTTTTACAAACTATGCAAGCCTTTTGAGATTCATAGTTATGCCACTGAGTAGCACAGGTCTTCAATACTGAGCAGAAAGGGTTTTGAAACCACATGTATATGTGGTAGCTAGTCAGCAAGCCCTATCTTTATGAACCCACTTAAATAGTCCAGTGTGCTGCTGTATTAGGGCAGTTTCATAGTATGGACAGCAGAACCATTCTTCCTGCTCACGTTTCCCAACAGAGTAGCACTGTTATTTTTTGGCATGCCCCTATAAAATTCAGGGCAGTTATTCAGTGCAGAGTAGAGCAGATTATCGGGTAAGTGGTGCTGAATGCATCTGGGAATATGTCCTGGATGCAATCATAGAGAGCTGCAGTGGTTTGGGAGCCTCTAGACCACTAGGGATACACAGGGTATGTCTAAAAGGGTTGAGGAGGGGCTGGAGACCCCAGGCCACCAGAGGTGCATTGGTAATATCTGATGGGAGGATTATAAGCCACTAGACTACCACAGATGGTTTCTCCAAGTAAAATGCAAAGTAGAGCATGTTGCACATGATTCTAGTAACCTGACCCTTGCATGTATATGCACTATACATTATGCGTGGGCTTTTTAGTTGCTTGTGTGGTGTGTATGGTTGTTACTGCATTAGCATGACATATTTGTTTGGAATACCTGTGCAGGCAAGGCATGTGTTGATGGGGGAGGGCTATCAGTGCCTATGTTTTTAATAGCATCAGTATGATGTCTGCATAGGACAGTAGAATACCTGCTGGAAGTGATGATGATGGTTGTGATGAAGGAGGGGGAAACAAGTCAGGGATAGGACAACATAGCCTCTCCATAGTAATATGGAAAAGCTCTAGAATTAGATGCAGAGGAGTAGAAATCTGGACAACCAGGCACAGCAGCTGGTGGATCACACTGGCACAGTTGAGGGGTTCATGTACTATGTTGCTGGGGAGGTGCTTGAGCTTCTTACAGGAGTGCCATTATGTGATGGAACATGTTATGTTAATCCTCAGTGCTGAGAAGCAGGTTATTATCCAAAGCATTTTGGGCTGTCCCCATCCAGACCTGGAGTTACCTCCCATGTATAGTATTATGTAGATACCCTGTTTCCGAGGCCCCATTGAAACCTAGAAGTACACTCTACTTACCAGTGTGAGGTTTTCTTACAATGGTATGGACTAGCCAAGTTATTTCCTTGTGCTGCACTCTGTCTCCTCCAAAGAGGTGCACTTAACTCTGCCTCTTGTTACTCCTGACACAAAAGCAGCACTGTCATCATCTGGGAGAAGATAAAAGTCATTAGCACAGAGTGTCAATTAAGCAGCAGAGAAGGAGATTGTCAGTACTGTTGGCACACAAAGGGCAATATGTAAGAAGCTGGTACAGGAGGGTGCTGTAGATGTGGACCAGGACAACTGCACTATAGTTACCCATCAGTTTTCCCAAAGCTATCCAACAATGTTTTTTTAAAAAGTCTATGTTTTGCTTTGCATTATATTTTGATACACTTATATGTGTACCTGGTGCCTGGCAATTAGCACAGAGGATTAAAGCTATGAACTAAAAATAAGCTGTATCTTGTAGTCCAGGGTTTGATTTTCCCATCCATCATTTCCTACTGCGTTACTCTGAACAAGTCACTTTAGCAGGTGGTACTCTGGGACAACTGGGAAATTGGGCTGGGTCTCTTAATGATCTCCTGGACTACATGCCTAGAAAATGGCTATGAAAGTATTTCCTGATGTGTGCTTGGTATGCTTTATAGTATACAACAGGGTTTATATTTGTTCATAACGAAACTATGTACAGTATGTGAGCTTGATTGCGCTGTGTGTGTGTGTGTGTGTGTGTGTGTGTGTGTGTGTGTGTGTGTGTGTGTGTGTGTGCGTTACATTGCACCGTAAGAAGTACCTCTTCCACAGAGAGTCTCCTTACCATTGCACTAGGGTGACTTGTACTGACATCATAATGTGTGTCTTTTGCATGGCAGTTTATTTGTCCAGCCACATGATCTTGTACCACATCCATACATGTACTTTGCATGCCATCTATGTCAACCATGCATCTTAAACAGCAGGTTTTGCTTATTTAAGCCAAAGAAGTAAATCTTATTATTATTTTTTGTTGTTGTTGATTTTGCTTATAGACTTACTCCAGTGCATATTTTCTGTGTTTTAGATCTGACACAAATGGTGCTCAAGTCCATGGAAGGCCTCAAAAACATCTTATTTAGTAAAACTCAACTCTAGAATCACAGGGTTATCTCCCTGCTAACCTTAGGGATAAATACATTTATCTTCCTAAATGTATATCTTTATTCGTCACCTTTTGGAGGGAGAAATATAGCTTCTCCTGTTTTCCTGAGCTGTCTTGTCACATAAATCTACCAGTATTATTTGACTCTTTTACTTTTGTCATATATTTAATAGTTTGTGCATTGTTAATGTAGAGAATTGCTTCTAACATACGATGTGCAATATATTTAAATGTTTCATAGACTTTATATTTTTGCAGTTTTTTATACAGCTACATTTGTGTGACTATAAATGTATTTCTTTTTCTGAAGACAGTGGCTGAAATGAGTCCTTAATGTATCAGTCCACTACCATGAATTGTCCTGTTGACTAACAGTAAATAAAATACATAAATGAATAAACAAAATAGCCCCTCCACAGTATGCATGGTCACTTAATCATGTGTACCGAGTATTTATAATATTTACCTGGCATTGGAATTATCTGGATTCTGGTGTTATGGTCACCTATGTCATTCATTTATTCATTCACTCATACATTAATGTATTCATTCATTGAATACGTAATACAGTTTAGGATCATGGGGAGCTAGGACCTATTCTGGCAATCAGTGGGTACAAGGCACAGAAAAAATTCCTGGATAGGATGCTAGCTTTCCACAGGGTGAAGTTTGTAATATTGCCAATGTACCTACACCAGGTGTTTGCCATAGGATAGGAAACACGAACATTCAACAAAAACCTACATGGACTCAGAGAGGACACACACATTCCTCAGAGAAGACACTACAACCAGTAGGAATACATTCTGAGCATTAAAATTAAATATAAAGAAACAAACAAAAAAAAAATATGAGTGAATGAATAAATAAATTAATAAGATAGTCCATGCATAGTGGAAGAACACATACATATGTATAGTTACATAATATATCTGTGTGTGTGTTTATGATGTTTTCCTGGCCCTTTGGCTCTCTGTATTTAGGTATGAGTCTGCTATATCCCATACTGCCTTTAACATCCATGATAGTCTCTTACTTGTGTGTGGATGTAGTAGTTGAACTATGCAACATTTTTGGTGTATGTACACTTCCCTTCTTAGCTGTGCCCTTAATGTGGTACACACACACACACACACACACACACACACACACACACACACACACACACACACACACACACACACACATGCATACACACATACAGCAATATGTGCACACACAGACACATAGTTTCATGTGTATACACACACACACACACACACACACACACACACACACACACAAACACATGTATACACACATAAAGCCATTAAAATTTTTCAAGTAAATATATGACAGCCTTTTGCTGTGAGAATGTGATGGTGACTATGGGAATCATAGATCTGAGGCATTTTATTATATGAATGGAAATTAGTCACAGTTGGATATCAATGCCTGGCACAGGACATTAACCTGTTATAAAAGACTATGCAAGTCTGAGCAATTCCTAAGCTGTCCACTTCAGGAACTCCTTTGATCAAAAAATAGGAAAAAGACCTTCATCAGCCGCTCCTCCATACTCAGATTTTGCAAAAGAAGAATTCCTAGCATATTCAGAACAGACTTCTTTTCCCTCTTAGACTAGACACTGACTTTGTGGATAGAATTTCTTTGTTTTTTGCCATCTCAAGATATTTAATTTGAAGAAATTTTAAGTCTCTTGAAAGATCATTATAAATGAGCCTCGGGGAGCTTCTTCACCAAAAACAGAAGTATGTACATAAACTGATGCTCTCCATACGTACACCAATTGGCATACCACAGATATTCCCATCTTTTGAGGAAGCACATACTGAATTATTCTTGCAGCTGTACTGTCAACCACCTGCTCTTTGAAAAAAATAAAATAAAATAAAAATTTTGTGTATAAAAATCTGGTGACTGACCATGCTATAACTCTTATGGTCACTCCCAAAAGAGTCTAAGAACAGTGGGTGGAAATACTCTTCCAAATAAAAAAGAGAGTTGAATATTAGGGATAGGAAGAGGGTCTTTACAGCTGATTCCCTGTGTATTATAACTATTAAATAACAGACCTCAAAGGACCAGTATGAGGGTGAGATCCTTAAACAAGTAAATGATGTCACACAAGGCATCACTTATGTGTCTGCAAGAGCTAAGATGACAAATCTGCCTCATACAGCTGATAAAGTGAGAAGCCATATCAAAATTTCGGCTATGATGATGAAAAGGTCAGCTTCAGAATTATTGCATTCTGTGCATGGCCTAGAGTACAACCCATCACTGAAGGCATTGCTCTGATGCTGATGTTCTTGCAGGTTTCCCACTGTTAGCCATCAGGTACAGTGCAGTGTATGGTTACACCAAGCTGCTGCTAGCACACTTCTGTGCACACCAGTGATTCTTGGATGCAGTGCATGCACTCTTTGGGCAGGCTCACGTCCCTTGATTTCTGTGTAATGAAACATAGTGCTGGGCCTTCCCAACATAATTCTGATGGAACTTAAACCAACTCTGCCCCTCTCTCGGGAGACTGTAAATGAAAGGCCAGGAATTATAGGCTTTGCAAACAAATTTTCCATGTGCAATTTATCCTTATTCTAAGGTGTAGTAAACTTTGATGTAGGATGTACTGAAATCTGTCAGAACCCCCACATAAGGGGTACAGGGTTTGAAGCCCCATCCGCACTGACTATTTTAAAATGATTCTTTTTTTCAAAGTAACTTCATTTCAGTTATTTTGTTTTGAGCTTAGATGTTAAGGACTTTTTTTTTTCAGGTAGTTTCTTAAGTTTGTTGCATAGTGTATGTGCATTATCAATTTGCCTCCATTCCATGTGACCTTTTTGCTATGCTTAGAATGTTCACCAGATGACAGGCTAATGAGAGTTCACAATTATTCTTACATGGATAATAGTCCATTTCTGATCAGCTTTCTTCTCAACAAACTGCAATAATTCCAGACTCTGGAGTGTCTACATCTTACTTACCACAAAGTGGATTTGCTTCCTTCCCAGGCCAAGATATTTCTAAGGCTGTCACAGATACCAAATCTCCCACAACCCTTTCTCAAAACATGGTGTAGCTGACTATGGACTTTTTTCATGACCCAAAACAGAAACTGTTGAATATATGAAAGCTCTGGATTATTTGATATCCTCCAACGACATGGTTCCCAACTGCAGATTGCACATGTGAAAAATAACTGCAGGAGTATTTGTACAACCTTTGGAATCAGATTTGCATGCCTCTGGAACACATCCCACCCTTAATTCTAGTTTTTGTGAAAGATTTCCATTAGTAACTTAACCAGGTTACCTTTAATCATGGTCTGGCTTTGCACCTCCATTTCTATACCTCTGACTCATAATAGCCTCCTTGTATTGCTCTTTGGAAGCTCATTTAAAAAGTCTCAAAGTACAAGACCAGTGGTTTCCCTCTTAAGAAAGAACAACTCATCATCTTTAAGAGATGCAGTCTATCCATCTGGCTGGAAAAGACCTTAGATGTCGCCACAGACCTAGGACTGCAAATTACCACAGACAACACTACTGTGATACACATGCCAGCAACAAAGGACATACACACTCATATCACCTTCCAGAAGCAGGCCATAGAAATGAACCTACTTCTTCAAGACATTTACATCCCAATTTATAAAATTATTTAACAGACATTCTAAACAGGTAGAAAAAAAGACTCCTGCTGCTAACAGAAGTATGAGGAAATTACAAAGTATATATGTTTCTTTGTTTGTTTATTTGAATTTTGTTTTACTGGGGTGGAGTCCTGATCAATTCTAGTTAATGGTAGTCTCAGCCCAGGGATCAGGGCTGTGGTGTGTCAGTGTGTTTTGTTGCTGTGATGTGTGTGTGCGAAGAGAAAGTAGCTTATGTGGTAGTGTTTTGTGTGTGTTTGTATGTAGTGTGACCTCGGAGTGGGAATATTTAAGTAGGGGGGTGGGGGGTGCAGGGGGGCTTGTCCCCCTGCTTTCATGTAGTAGAGTGATTGTGTGCGTTTGTGTGGTGGTGTGTGTGTGTGTGTGTGTGTGTGTGTGTGTGTGTGTGTGTGTGTGTGGGTGTGTGTGCGTGTGCGTGTGTGTGTGTGTGTGTGTGTGTGTGTGTGTGTGTGTGTGTGGTAAAACCGTATTCGAGGTTTTGAATTTCGTGGTTTTTAGTTTTCGTTGTTTTGTGGATTCCACTTCTTGGGCTCGAGATACTGAAATTCGAGATTTCAGTATTTTGAGCTTCTGAAGTGAATCTATATATATATATATATATATATATATATATATATATATATATATATATATATATATATATACAATCAGCGGTTCTGCTCCAGGCTTCCCCACAACCAAGCAATGGCTTCCTATGCCTTTCTGTCAGCTACAGTAAACCCAGAGAATAGCTACAGCCATCACAGCTCCACCTCACCCTTTTAGAGTCATCAGCTTGCTCTTAGAAAGATTTTATATTATATATATATATATATATATATATATATATATATATATATATATTTATTTTTATTTTTTTTGTAAAGAAACAGGTGTGTTAGTTTTTCATAGTTGCTGCAGAAATTAAGCTTGAACAGGATAGAACAATGCAGATTGTCTGGCCACCATATCTGCAATACAGTTGCCCCTTGAAATATAAGAGTCATCAGTTTTATGTGCTGCATAATTTATCACTACAACTCCCCTTGGTAGCAGTACTGCATTTAATAATTTATGAACAAAAACAGCACTTTTAATGACTGCCCTTGCATTCTTCAAAGTATCCAAAAATCATGAACTACCATGCATGCATAATGTGAATCTTGTACAAATCATCACTGTTTTGGCCTTTGCTAATCTGCAAGCTTTAAGTAATAGCTACAAGTTCATCTAACTGAGCAGACACATTTTTATTTAATTGTCTCATTAGTAAAAACTGTCCTGAATACACACAGAAAAGGTTAAAGTGCCATCTTTCTTCAAATACAGGATCCATTGACAAAAGAAGTAAATTGGGGTTTGATAATGGAAAATCTTTTAGATCAGACCTAGGAGAAACACATAGTTAACTACAAAGACATGATCATGTTTTTTGTTGTTGTTTTCTGTAGGAATTAAAGAGGCAGGGTTAAGAGCTGGACATGGAAAAGGGGTTGTTAAGTAACGACAGTTTAGATTTAAACAAATGTGCAGTAGATAAATATTGCATCTTGGTTTTTACTAGTAATACTGATTATACAGAATACGGACTGCCACGTAAGTCTCGTACCCAAGAGTCAGGACAGTTGCCATTTTTGCTAAGCAAGTTATCGAAGCTTGGGGAAGGGCTGCTGTTGCAGGATAGATATTTGTACTAAAATAAGCAGCAGATCTAAAAACATCGTTTTTACATTGTGCTAATAATCCTAATGCCACTGTAACTCTTTTATAACAGTAGACATTTATATGGTAATTCAAGAGCAGGAGAGTTTGAAAGTAACATTTTTAATTGGACGAAAGCTTTCTCACATACATCTTGCCAGGGCAGAGGAGGCTCAGAAGGATCTTTCCTTAATAACTATTTAATAACGGCTTTTCTACTTTTGCATAATTAGAGCTCCATTGTTGACAGCAAGCTGTTCATCTCAGAAAAGCCCTTAACTGTTTTAATGTTGTAGGCAGTAGTGCAGTTTGCATCACATTAATGCATGATATTAGAACTGGCCTTGAGCCTTTTGAAATAAGCTGACCTAAGTACTGAACTTGTAATTTTTATAACTGCACTTTTTCTTTATTAACCTTCAATTTCACTTCTGATAATAGTATCTTGTTTGCAGCAATGAAAAGAATTTGATGGTAGAAATAAACTGTTTACATACTGTATTAGAGCAGATCTGTACAAAAATTTAATTTTATTTAACCGTTTTTTCTTTTTTTCTAGAGAAGAGTAGGTGATTTTACATTTTTTGTGGCAATCATGCCCATGTATACTGTCATCCTTTGTAAGTAAATGCAAACAGATACTATTTGGCTGTAATGGAACAGAGAAGAAAGCAGAGGAAATGGGCATCACTGAAAAGGTAGTAGCAGTTGGTGGGATAGAACTTAATATTGTAGCAGGGTTAGGCACTACGGTAAAAAGCTGGTACTACTACTACTGTATTAAAAGCCAGTAAATCTTGTACAAATCTATAAATATTTTCCTGGTTTCTTGATGGGTAAGATTGGTGTATTACATGGGCTTCGAGTCGGAACTGTTATTTCTTGCTGGAGTGTTGCAGTGCGAACATGTTCTATTTCTTTTTCTGCTTCAGTCAGCAAATGATATTGAACTATTATAGTTAGTGCTCATAAGGTTTCAAAATTACTTTTACAGGTTTTACATCTTTTATGAGCCCTACTTTTTTTTCATGAGTAGTCCAAAGCTGTGGAGGGACTGTTTCCTGTCCTTCTCAATCAATGACATCTGGGGCTTGTTCTGCTTTTAACAGCAAAAAAGTGTATATTCGTCTATGCAAATATCAGTTGAGCACAGTCCTAAAGGAGATTGTTCATTTGGAATGCCAAGAAGTACTCCATCTGGAGTACAAGAAATGATGCATTGCAGTATGAGTAATAAATTTCTACCTAAAAGGTTTCATGGAGCAGTATTTCTTACAATAAAAGCATATTGGTCTTTTAGCAGACTAATTAATAGTATAATTAATTACTAGGTTTAGTTTTCGGGTAATCCAGAGGAACTCCTGACATTCCCACAGTCTAAACTGTTTTAATGGAGAGTGAAAGATTTTCTGCATTTGCTGAAATAATCATGGATCTAGTTGTTGGTGTGTACTAGGGATTTCTGTTTCAGTGGAAGAATCAGAATCTGATACTTTCTCTATGCTTTGTTTAGAAGGAGGATTCCACCAATATATTTTCCATCAATAATTATTGGAAATTGTGTAACTAATTATTTCTTTTTTTTAGAGTATTTACTTTCGGTGGAGCACTTTTATTACTGAATCATTTTAATTTGCCTACCTTATTTGTACTTTCCACATGCCTATGTTTTTGATATAACTGCTTTCCTTTGTTGGCTATTTTGACTAACATATGGTCTGAGGGTGTTGTGACTAGTTCTTATTTTGGTTTGCTAAATCTTGTATTACAAACTGATTCATGTGGATGGCCTGAAGTACTAGAAGTAACCTGGGATCTATCTGTGGAAGTAGTTGGTGGTTCGATGAGATGAACCTCCACCTGCCATGGCAGAGAAGGAGGGCTGTCAGCTTTATGAAAAAAAACATTGAGCATATGGTGTAGGGGCAACAGAAGAAATGAGAGGTCTGTCATCATCAAAACATTCTGGTTGACTAATTGTTACATTTTTTCAATTGTGGTAAGAGATAAGACCCCAGGAATGTTTTTTTTTTGTGCATGTCTATAAAGTACATACTGTTATATTAGCTGCCTGCAGCTGTGATTTCAATCTAGCTGAATTGCATTTTAAACTTTTAACTACAGATTCCTTTTCCTTAGTTTTAGATTTTCCTTGCCAGTCATTAAAAGCTGACCAACAAGAGGCCAGTATTTTATGTTCATTTGTTTCAATTTTTTAAGATATTTTAAAAATTTGCAGTCAAAAGTTCCTCACTCTGGGAACCGCAGGACACTATAATTTTTAGTGAGCTCAGACCAGTTCACCAAATACTTACTGCAGTTTTGATCATATTTATTAAATATATGAATGGATGGAGTTCCAACCTTGTGTCTTTTAGTACACCAACACTGGCACCCATTTTAATACCCACTCACACACAAAAGTGAATAGACGTACGACTGTGTTTATAAATCCACTCTCATACTAGTAAGGAATACTCTTTGTTCCTTAATTTTATATATTTATATATATATATATATATATATATATATATATATATATATATAGATGTTTTTTTTATAAGTAACACCCACTCTCATACACAATAATGATATTATCTCCTTATGACAATAATACTCTAGTCCTTGTTACTTCATGATTAGAACCCAAGTATATATGTTGCTGTAATAGAAATGGAAAATAAATACAGAAGTACATGCCTTTTTTACCATTTTTAAGACCGTGTGCTTCATAGGACATTATATATTTTAACAAGAGGGAGGAGCATAGGGTGACGTACAATAGTGGAGGAAGATGCACACAGGTGGATTATATCTTATGTAGGAGGGCCAGTTTGAAGGAGATTGGAGACTGTAAAGTGGTGGCAGGGGAAAGTGTAGTTAGGCAGCATAGGATGGTGGTTTGTAAGATGATGTTGGTGATCAAGAAGAGGAGGAGTGTGAGGGCAGCACCAAGGATCAAATGGTGGAAATTGAAAAAGGGTAATTGTGAGGTGGAGTTCAGGGAAGAGTTGACAGGCACTGGGTGGCGGTGAGGAGTTACCAAATAGCTGACTAACTACAGCAGAGCTAGTAAGGGAGATGGCTAGAAAGGTGCTTGGTGTGACATCTAGACAGAGGAAGGACGACAAGGAGACCTGGTGGTGGAATGAGGAAGTACAGGAGACTATACAGAGAAAGAGGCTGGTGAAGAAGAAGTGGGATTGTCAGAGAGATGAGGAAAGTAGACAAGAGTATAAGGAAAAGAGGTGCATGGCAAAAAGAGAGGTGGCGAAGGCTAAGGATATGGCGTATGAAGAGTTGTATGAAAGGTTGGACACTAAGGAGGGAGAAAAGGACCTGTACCCATTGGCTAGACAGAAGATCCGAGCTAGTAAAGATGTGCAGCAGGTAAGGGTGATAAAGGATAATGAGGGAAACATACTCACAAGTGAGGAGAGTGTGTTGAGCAGATGGAAAGAGTACTTTGAGGGGTTGATGAATGAAGAGAATGAGAGAGAGAGAAGGTTGGATGATGTAGAGATAGTGAATCATGAAGTATAATGGATTAGCAAGGAGGAAGTAAGGATAGCTATGAAGAGGATGAAGAATGGCAAGGCTGTTGGTCCAGATGACATACCTGTGGAAGCTTGGAGGTGTGTAGGAGAAATAGCAGTGGATTTTTTAACTAGATTGTTTAATGAAATATTGGAAAGTGAGAGGATGCCTAAGGGATGGAGAAAAAGTGTTTTGGTATCGATTTTTAAGAATAAGGGTGATGTGCAGAGCTGTAGTAACTACAGAGGGATTAAATTGATCAGTCACAGCATGAAGTTATGGGAAAGAGTAGTCAATGTGAGGTTAAGAAGGGAGGTAATGATAAGTGATCAGCAGTATGGTTTCATGCCAGGAAAGAGCACTACAGATGCGATGTTTGCTCTGAGAGTGTTGATGGAGAAGTACAGAAAAGGTCAGAAGGAGATGCGTTGTGTCTTTGTGGACTTAGAGAAAGCATATGACAGGGTGCCTAGAGAGGAGTTGTTGTATGAAAGAGTGGTACAGGATATGTACAAGGGTAGAGTGACAGAGGTGAGGTCTGTGAAGGGAGTGATGGATGCATTTAAGGTGGAGGTGGGATTACATCAAGGATCAGCTCTGAGCCCTTTTTTATTTGCAATGGTGATGGACAGGTTGAGAGATGAGATCAGACAGGAGTCCCTGTGGACTATGATGTTTGCAGATGACATTGTGATCTATAGTGAGAGTAGGGAACAGGTGGAGGAGACCCTGGAGAGATGGAGATATGCTCTAGAGAGAAGAGGAATGAAGGTCAGAAGGATTAAGACAGAATATATGTGTGTGAATGAGAGGGAGACTAGAGGAATGGTGAGGATGCAGAGAGTAGAGGCAGTGAAGGTGGATGAGTTTAAATACTTGGGATCAGAGTAATGGTGAATGTGGAAGAGAGGTGAAGAAGAGAGTACAAGCAGGATGGAGTGGTTGAGAAGAGTGTCAGGAGTGATTTGTGACAGACGAGTACCAGTAAGAGTGAAAGGGAAGGTCTACAAGAGGGTAGTGAGGCCAACTATGTTATATGGGTTGGAGACAGTGGCACTGACAAAAAGGCAGGAGTCAGAGCTGGACATGGCAGAGTTAAAGATGTTAAGATTTACACTGGGTGTGACAAGGGTAAACAGGATTAGGAATAAGTATATTAGAGGGTCAGCCCAGGTTAGAAAGTTTGGAGACAAAGCCAGATAAGCAAGATTACATTGGTTTGGACATGTGCTGAGAAGGAATGCAGAGTATATTGGGAAAAAGATGCTAAGGATGAAGCTGCCAGGTAACAGGAAAAGGGGAGGCCTAAGAAAAGGTTTATGGATGTCGTGAGAGAGGACATGCAGGTTGTTGGTGTGACAGAGCAAGATGCAGAGGACAGGAAGAAATGGAAACAGATGATCCACTGTGGCGACCCCTAATGGGAGCAGCCAAAAGAAGAAGAAATAAATATATATATATATATATATATATATATATATATATATATATATATATATATATATATATATATATATATATATATATATATATGTGTATATATACATATATGTGTATATATATATATATATATATATATATATATATATATATATATATATATATATATATATGTATATATACATACTGTTAGTTAGATCTCTCTCTGTCTCTCTCTATATCTATCTCTCTCTCTATCTCTCACTCTATATATGTATGACCATCCAATGAAAACTCAACACATCAAAAGGAACCAGATCAAACACAACTTGTCAATCAGGAAGTTAATGAAAATTGAAAAAAGAGAAAACTGTTGCTTTTTTGTGGGGTGGGGGTGGCAACCCCCCTTGCACCCCCAACACCCACTGCTAATTTTATATATATATATATATATATATATATATATATATATATATATATATATATATATAAAGTCTGATGTACCACTACAGTGGGGAAAGAGTAAATTCCCTGATCTGCACTGTACCTTAATCTGTCACAGAAACACATTTTGCCGGCTTTGGCACACATTTCCTTGAGGGTGGAAGGATCAGAGGAGTTCTGTCTCCTAGGAATCAGAGATCCGTGCGATACTGTCAGCTTCAGTTTTACATTTCTGCATATCACAGGTATGTTGCATTCTTGTGAGTGCAGGGGAGCAACTACATTAACATATATTAAACTTATATGTCAACCTGTGCAAATACCTTTCAATGGGAGTCAGACCTTTTGACATCACAGGCACACTGTGGATTACAAATATCTGCATTCTGGTAGTCTGTGGCACTGTTGACACAATGGCTTAACAGGTAACATCCTTACACAAAAGGCAAACACACAAACTAGGAATCCAAAAAACCAAAGGCAAGCAGGAACAACATAAAAACAGTTTATTGTAAGCGCTTTCGGAAAAAGACTGTGCTTTTCCTTCTTCAGACCTCAAACAAACATTTTCAAATGCTTATAAAACAGCCCTAAAATATCAATTAATTAATCAATTAGGCTAAGAATCAAATTTTAAAGTAAAAGATTCAGTTATTTAAGCCTTTCCAAAGACAGTTGTTTACAGTTACACTAAACAGCCCTTGGGTTACAGGAATCCATACTAACCTACCTAATGCATTTAAATACAATTCTAAAACTGTATTTTATTTGATTCAAACAATTATGAACCCTAAATCAAATATTTTAAAATGATTTTAAAACAAATATACCAATATAACATACTAAGCGGTCTTCCTAGAACACCCACATGTTCCATTTTTCAATTTCATCTTTTCAAAGAAAAAAAACTTTAAAAAACATTTAATCGAAACTATTTCATTCAAACCTGGGGGCAAATATGCTGCAGTGGAGATTTGCCATCTTAATTCTTCAATTTCCAAATGAATTTGCCAGGCCCTCCTCTAATGTCTGTACTAATATGTTTTAAAACTGAAAACTTAAAGGAGTGGTCTGGAAAATCACCAAAATCAAAGTTTTTTTCTTTGAAAAGATGAAATTGAAAAATGGAACATGTGGGTGTTCTAGGAAGATCGCTTAGTATGTTATATTGGTATATTTGTTTTAAAATCATTTTAAAATATTTGATTTAGGGTTCATAATTGTTTGAATCAAATAAAATACAGTTTTAGAATTGTATTTAAATGCATTAGGTAGGTTAGTATGGATTCCTGTAACCCAAGGGCTGTTTAGTGTAACTGTAAACAACTGTCTTTGGAAAGGCTTAAATAACTCAATCTTTTACTTTAAAATTTGATTTTTAGCCTAATTGATTAATTAATTGATATTTTAGGGCTGTTTTATAAGCATTTGAAGAGGTAACATCCTTACTATTAATTTCTCACACTCTCGATGCCTACATCCTACAACCGGACAATTCTGACCATATACTGCATTACAAGGCAGGTGGGTTTAGGTTGTCAAGATCGGTTATCCTCACATTTGTATAAGGTACACCTCTTTTAGAGTTCTTCATACTGCAATTATTCCATGTAGTGTGCCTTGATGATGACATATATGTGTGTGTGTGTGTGTGTGTGTGTGTGTGTGTGTGTGTGTGTGTGTGTGTGTGTGTGTGTGTGTGTGTGTGTGTATATATATATATATATATATGTGTATATATAAAAGAGAGATGGATATAGCTATAGATAGAGATGATACGTGTCTCGATAAATGATTATATCATCATCTATCGAACACTTCAAATCAAAGAGTGAATGAAAAAAGAGTAATCATTTCAGTTTAAATCTAAAATTATCAGAAACTAAAAAATAAAAATAAAATTTTTTGCAGGTGGGCAAGTCTCACTGCATTCCCACATCACTGCTAATTACACATATTACCTCTAGGGTGGCACAACAGTGAGGTAAGTGCAAATACCTTGCCCGCTGCAATGCAGTTGTGATGACCATGCCCTGGCCCAGCAATCAAGGAGCCTCAGTCCTCACCACTAACACCAGGGAGGTCGTCTCATAGAAGAGAAAAGAATAACTAATACACACAGTAAAGTACAATTTCCCTTAAGTGCACACAGAGATCACAGTCAGTCTAGGGCTGGATGCTCCCTTGCTCACCAGGCCCCCAATAAGATTCCCCACTGGCACAGCTATGTCCAGGTCTCAGCCTAACTGGGCAAGCTAAAAACTCCAGTACCATCTCTGTCCAACCAGTGCTTCGTGTCCCTGCCAAGTAGCTGACACAACACACACACACTTTGAGATGAGTATTTATACAACTTCACAGACACTCCTGGGAAAGGCTGACACAGATTCTCCAACTGTGCCCCTTTACCCAGACTATACGGTAGTAATTACTGCCACTACCCAGTTAATAATATCAGTTACTAAAAGGCCCTTAAAAGGGTGTCCAATTATTACTGTGCAATATTAATATCCAATGGTAGTATGACTAACAGTCAAGGCTTACTTTAGAGTGGCCTGTTACAATAACCTCTATAAATATGCAATGTACTCTAGAGCTTATCTCTACACAAATCAGCCACAGGTAGAAGGTTTTAAAAATATTTAATAATAAATAATTAAAACACAAGACAAAACTACTAAACCACGGAGATATCTAAGAGTTCAGAGATCACACAGAAACTTAAAATAACAGTAGGACAGGTCTGATTTCAAAGAAAAATACCTAATTAATATTTACTAGCTTTAACTATCCCTAAAGAAATCACAGTGCTAAAACTTACATGTGAGCACAAGGCAGAGTGCTGGTAAGTTGGACGCCCAAAGTCAAAATGCTTCCAATCTCTTGTGAGAAATAGTATTTAAACATTACTAACAAACATGTCTCTAAGGCCCTCCTAAATTACATAATTTTGACACTTATGTTTTTCCAGTATTCATATTGTATCATCTTAGCATCTGGTCTGAGTTCTCAGGCCATAAACTGCATTATTTAGCAATCTAACAGCTGCACAGAAACTTACAACAATAGAAGACATTTCACATGTATATTCTAACAGAAAATAGAGCAATAAAGCACATTCCACATGTAAATTCTGGTCATAAACTTTAGCCTTAAAACAATGGGCATGAAACCTTCATCCAGCCGCACTGGAGCCGAATTCTAACATAAATGGGTCACAACATGCTTCACTGTGCCAGTAGAGTGCAATGTTGTCACATATTTTGCAGTTCCACATTTCACAGTATTCTTTACACTCAAGAAGCATGCCTGTATTTTATATTTATTATCAAGAAAACATGCCTGTATTTTACATTTATTTACAAATGCCAGAATTATATATGAAATTCTATTTGACTAGGCTGGCAGCCTTCGCCCATCTCTCCCCAATCGTCACATCTCTTCCCCCAAGAGGAACTCAAGTAAGTTTTTCAAGTGCCCTTGAGAAACATTGCTTGAGAGTGTCAGGTCTATCTGGGTGTACCTCACCCCATTCCCTGTCTTAAGAGCCCATCTGCATTGTCATTGCTACTCCCACTGCGGTGCTGCACTGACATATCATGTGCTTGCAACCCCAGATTCCATCTTAGCAACTTGGCATTTTGCTGACTGGCTCTGTTTAACCATGTTAGATGGTTGTGATCTGTCATCACAGTGAATTTTCTTCCATACAGATAAGGCTTAAGTTTTTGTAGTTCCCACACTATGGCTAGACATTCCTTTTCTACCGCTGCATAGCTTTCCTCCCTGGGTTGGAGCCTGTGACTGAGATAAACCAATGGGTGCTCTTCTCCCTCGGAAGAAATCTGGCTAAGTACAGCTCCCACCCCATAGTTTGAAGCATCCACCTGCACAACAAATTCTTTGGTACTGGGACTGGCTAACACAGGGGGTCCTCCTAAAGCTTCCTTAAGCTTCTGAAATACCTGCTCACATGCTGGGGTCCACACTAGCTTATCTGGCCTGTTCTTCCTTGTCATGTCTGTAAGAGGAGCAGCTATGGTACTATAACTGGGAACAAACTATCTGTAGTACCCTGCTGTCCCCAAGAATGCCCTCACCTGCTTTTTGGTAACAGGTGCAGGCCATGCCTGAATAGCTTCCACTTTAGCAGGTTCTGGCCTTATCTTACCACTCCACACTCTATGTTCTAGGTAGGAGACCTCTGTCATACCCATCTGACATTTGTTCGGCTTAATGGTCAACCTTGCCCTCTGTAGACTGACCAGCACCTCCTTGACATGCTGTAGGTGCTCTTACCAGGAATGGCTGTAGATAGAAATATCATCCATGCTCCTGCTAAGATATGATCTACCAGCCTCTGGAAAGTCACTGGGGCATTCTTCATCCCAAAGGGCATCTTTGTGAACTCATACAAGCCAAAAGAAGTCACAAAGGCTGACTTCTCTCTTGCACTGGGAGTCAAGGGCACCTGCCAGTAACCCTTGGTAAGATCAATGGTTGTAAGTTACTTAACTCCATCCAGCTGCTCTAGGGTCTCATCTGTCCTAGGCATGGGGTAAGCATCTGACTCTGTGTGACTAATTTCCTGTAATCCACACAGAACCTGATGCTGCCATCCTTCTTTGGCACCAGTACCACTGGGGAGGCCCAGGGACTGTTGGACTTTTGAATCACCCCTAGTTCCAACATCGCCTGTACCTCCTCCCTCAGAGTCTGTTTGACTCTCTCAGGCACCCTATAAGGGGCCTACCTGATAGGCCTTTGGGGTCCCGTATCCACCTGGTGCTGCACCTGGTGGGTGCTCCCTGGTTTCCTGGTGAACATGCCCCCAAACTCCTTCAACACAGCTCAGATTTCTTGAACCTGGGTAGGAGATAGTTGCTGGGACATTGCTACCCCTTCCATTGAGGTGTCAGCCAGAGCCTCACTGAGGAGATCAGTCCCCAGATCTCCCTCAGACTCCTCCTGCAATCCACTGCAAATGCTCAGCACAAGGGCCTCCCTATCATGGTAAGGTTTAATTATGTTAACATGGTACAATGTGTGCCCCTGGCATCTGCCTAGCACTTCCATCATGTAGTTAACATCACTTACCTATCTTACCACCTTGTAAGGTCCCTCCCAAGCTGCTTGCAACTTGTTGTGTTTGGTAGGAATGAGAACCATCACCTGCTGCCCTTAAGCATTCTCTCTAGCTCGAGCATTCCTGTCATACCACACCTTTTTCTGTTGTTGGGCATCTGCCAGGTTCTCCTGGGCCAGGCCCATGAGTTCCCTGAACCTTGTCCTGAGGTTCAGGACATATGCCACAACAAACTCCTTGTGAGACTCACACTCACCTTCCCACTCATCTCAAATTAAATCTAAAGGTCCCCTCACCCTATGCCCATACAGCAACTCAAAGGGTGAAAACCTGTGAATTCCTGGGAACCTCTCGGTAAGCAAACAACAGATGAGGAAAATATTTGTCCCACTCCCTCTTAAACTGATCTGCAAATGCCCATAGCATGGACTTGATTGTAGAATTTAACCTCTCAACAACACCATTAGTCTGGGGATGGTAGGGGGTGGTCTTCATGTGCTTCACCCCACATGACTTCCACAGACAAGCCAGCAGGTCTGACATAAAATTGGCACCTCTGTCAGACAGTATTTGCTTTGGGAAACCTACCTTGCTGAAAATCTCTAGCAAAGCATTTGCCACCTTCTCGGCCTCAATGGAGGACAAAGCCACTGCCTCAGGGTATCGTGTAGCATAATCTACAATCACTATAATATACCTTTTTCCTGTGGAACTTGGAGTACTCAGAGGGCCCACAATATCCATAGCTACCCTCTGAAATGGCTCCTCAATCACAGGCAAAGGCATCAAAGGAGCTCTCAACTTGTCTCCTGCCTTGCCTACCTTTTGGCACTGCTCACAGGTCCTGCAGTACCCTGTTACATCTCTGGAAATTCCAGGCCAATAGAAGTTTTACATAATATGCCTCATTGAACATTTTATGCCCATATGACCTGCAAAGGGAATATCATGGGCTATGGCTAGTAGCACCAGACGGTAAGCTCTAGGCACTACCAACTGCTGTACTCTCTCACCTTCTAGCCCTCCCTCAGGGGTCCACTCTCTGTACAGTAACCCTTTGTTCCAGTATGCAGATTCCCCCTTCCCTTGAGAATCAGGTGCCTTCCTAGCTACCTGTCTCAGGCCTTGCAATGTAGGGTCTGAAAGCTGAGCCTGTTTCAAGTCTCTCCTGGTAACCCTTCCCAGCTCCCCTTCCACAGGAAGTCTGTCATCCTCTGACAGCGGTGCCTCACTGTCAGCCTAGGTACTACTACTCATCTCTACCTTTGCAGTTACCCTATCCAAGGGAGCATCAGTACCCACAAGCAGCTGTGGCTCACATTCAGTCTCACTGCTACAGAGCAGCTCACTCCCTGAAGTAACCACCTCAACAGTCCTGGCTGCAAGTATGCAGTCTGCCTGGGTCTCCCCCAGGCTACCAGACCCACATGCTTGTCTCCTAGCCTCACTGCATGTAACTGCATAAGTACATAGTACTGCCTCATCCAAATCCTTCCCTCTCAGGACATCTGCAGGATGGTAGTTCCATACCCCTGTTGTCTCAAGACAACCCACTGCTGGCATTTTGTTTTTCCCACTTACTGGCTCCTTCACCTTTGGTTCCGCACCTTGCCTCCATAGACATCTGTATGCCACATGACCCCACTGGCTGCATTCAAAACATTTAACCCTAGCTCCTGGACGTATACCTGGACTAGTGGCTTCCCCTGCTACTGGCAGATTCTGTTGGGGCAGTCTGTGCTGCCAGTCATGGGTTCCTTTAGACGCATGAGCAGTACTGGTGGTCCCTTTCCTGTGCAGGGCTATCCTGCTTGCTAGGTATAGTTTTCCCTTCTTCCCCAACTCCTCTAAAGTAGCACACTGTCTATCAGCTAACCAGATCCTCATGTCCTCTGGCAAAGTGCTAAGGGCTTCTTCCCTTACTAAAAGGTCTGCCAGCTCTTCAAAAGTGGTGACCTGACATCCACTCACCCAGCTATGAAAATAAGTACACAGTTCAGCAACATATTCACATACATTTTCATCTGCCTTACGTCTATGCTCACAAAACTTTCTCCTATACTTTTTGGGTGTTAGCTTAAAACATTCCAATAAATGTCTTTTTTACAGCAGTATAATCAAAATAGTCAGTGTCATGCATTTATGCTAAAGAAGTTACAGATTTATCATGGAGTAAGGGGGTCAGGAACTGTACCCAGAGCCCTTGGTCAACTTCATACTGTTTATATACCCGCTCAAACATATGAATGAAGCTATCAAAATGATCCCCCTCTTTAAACTGTGGAAGAAATTTACTGACCTTTTGTGCTTCTGGGGTCCGGTTACTCCCTTCCCCATTACCTCTATGACTCTGGCGAAGAGTCAGCATTTCCCTCTCATGCCTCCTCTGCTGTTCATTTTCCTCAGCTTATAGACTCCTAATTTTCTCGGCTAGTTCCATACACCTGGCCTCCAACTCAAGTCTCTCTAGCTCCAGCTGGATTTTTAAGTCCACTGCAGAAAGGTTGAGCTGTCCATTCTCTGAAGATATTGTATCTCCACTGTCAGTCTGATTGTCCTCCAGGCTGCTGTTTTCTGATGCAGCTGTAACCAAGGCTGCAGTCAGGTCTGCTTTAGTCATGTTTCCATGCACCTGTCCCCTAGCCTGGCACATCTGCACCAGCTGGCTTTCCATACTCTTCTGCTGACATGCCGCCTGCTCACCCTGACTAACATTAAGCTAACAAAAGAAATAAAACAATTCTGATCTGAACTCTGAGTATACACTGCTTGGCTGTTTTAGAGTACAAAACACTTTCAGAGATCACTGTACATAAGCTACAGGAATTCGCTCTACCTACACCACTACAAGCCAATGAGTATGTGAAGAAGACCCCACCACTGCCACCACTTGTGACAACCATGCCCTGGCCCAGCAATCAAGGAGCCATAGCCATAAAACAATAGGCATGAAACATTCATCCAGCCACACTGGAGCCGAATTTTAACATGAATGGGTCACAACATGCTTCACTGGCCCAGTAGAGTGCAATGTTGTCACATATTTTGCAGTTCCGCATTTCACAGTATTCTTTACACTCAAGAAACATGCTTGTATTTTACATTTATTATCAAGTAAACATGCCTGTATTTTACATTTATTTACAAATGCCAGAATTATATATCAAATTCTATTTGACTAGGCTGGCAGCCTTCGCCCATCTCTCCCCAATCGTCACAGCAGTCTCTCACAAAAAGCAGCCAGCAGGTTGAAACATCAATATGTAGAGCACTTGCTGTTATTAACAAAATAAAAAGCATTCATTCTTCTGAGCATTTGATCTTATGAACTGTAATGTAATACATAGATATGACTGTAATTGTATTTTTGCCTTTCTTTCCCCTGAATCTCTTTGCTGTCTGTTATATTGTTTCTCTCCATTTGTTTTCTTTTTTATGCAGCCAGCTCCACAACACCACCCATGGCCCCAAACTGGCCCACTGGCTCCAAAAACACAAGCACCACTTTAGGCATCCCCTCAATAAGCTGTTAGGGCCATCTCAAATGGTACAGAGGCTGATAGGCCCCCGGACTCTGACCCTGGTAGGAGCTTCTCCAGCAGGATCTGCTGTGGTTAATGCTGGTGGCTTTGCCGGAGTAAGGACTCTATGAACTGAGGTGTTCAGGGAACTGGTGTACCAACAGAAAGAGGCTTGTTAACAAAACTAATCCTCTCACCTTCCTTTTGCTTGCCTTACTCCCTTCCATTTCAGCAAACTTTTTCTCATGGTAAGCAGCCAGTGGGCCATTATTGGTAATTTTCCCTTTTCCCCACTGTAGTGCAATCTCCGAGTTGGTATATTTATTTGGGTGGGTGAGAGGCGTAGCTTCACACCAGGGTGTTTTTTAAAAATGCTGTTTTTGTTGACGTCCAAAGGTTGGCCAACTTGTTACTTACTATGGCAAACACTT
The DNA here is from genome assembly GCF_019279795.1 of Protopterus annectens. Taxonomy (NCBI): domain Eukaryota; kingdom Metazoa; phylum Chordata; order Ceratodontiformes; family Protopteridae; genus Protopterus; species Protopterus annectens. The sequence continues at coordinate 84,005,974 of NC_056725.1, read as the reverse complement.
TCACTGAAACAATCTTTCGATGGATGAAGTTTTGGCAAATAGGTTTCAACAAACAGGTGTTCGACATTTAGAGTGTTTGACGATGTGATATAGACTGGTGCAACAAGCACTTCTGTCTTACCCTCTGAATGAAGACATGCTAAATCTGGTTGGAGGGCATTTGAGGTCATAAAAAAAATATTAAGGAAAACTGCATCCTAAAATAGAAAATAAATGTTTTTCATGGTAATCATTTGAAATGTCAGGCTCTAATAGAGCAAGTCCTCCAATGCGGAGATTGAATGGTGGAAAGATTGGACTTATATATACCAAGTCCAAGATGCCATTTTGCAGAATACACCCTTTTCTCTGAGGTGTGTGCAATCTATACAAGTTGAGGGGGGGAGCGTGGAAAAAGACGTTTCAAGGAGAAGAGCGATTTTTGAAATTCGCTCTTCGCCTTATATTCAAAGCATGAAATAAAAATGCTTGAGTTGGTACAAAGGAGATTCATGGGAATTCCCAGGTTAGAGACCATTCTATCTTAGGAAAGATTATTGATATACATGTATAATATATCGTACAGACTACTTATGGAAAAGTTGTGGATCGCTTCCAGGACACTAAAGGATCTGCTGCTTCAGTCTATTTTGGAACTTTGATTCTGTTCATATATAACAGTATCAGGACATACTGGTTACATGTTTGTTGTAATACTAAATAGAACTAAGAAAAATAACAGGTTTTTGACTCAGATATTGCTCAAATTATAGAGCTGCATGCCAGCTAGTACGTGTCAATCAGTTGCAATTTCTCATTTCAAAAGTAACTCAGATGCATGGATTAGGGACAGGAATTTCTCAACAATCTGGAAGTGTCTGTATTCCATGAAGGTTAAGTGACCTAAGTGCAAAGAAAATAGGAACATATGAACATATGCATATTGATGACTTTTTCTAATGTGTGCATGCATAAATTACAAGTTAAAGAGATTTTTTTCTCATGTACTGTATTTAACACCTTAGCAAACTACCAGCTAAATTGTTTAATTTTTGCAAAGCCTTGCACAGATTTGAACGATCTCAAACTGTTCAAGTCATTTTAACATTCACCTCCTATCACCTGTCTTCAGAACACATTGATGCTTTGTAAAGAGCACTGTCATTGTTTTATTGTTTTGCATTGTTTTTTCTCTTGCTTAAAAAAATATCAACCTCCAGCAGATAAGCCAACAAAGCATGCAAAGGAGAAAGGACTAATAAGAAATGCAATCTTATTCTCATCCAAGAAAGTGTTGACTAATTTTTAATTTCTTTGTTTATCGAGAGTCACATAACTCAAAAGTATTTCATATAGTGGTGAATTTTTTGTTCCTTTTTACGGAAAAAAAGGAAAGATGGCAGCCATTTCTGTTTTTCTGTAAGCAGCTATAGAAGGTTTAGCATGTGACCCATTGCTAGATTAAAAGCTTAAATAGTTATGAGTTATGAATATTTAATCCCATGGCTAACTTTGAGAATTTGATTGATAGGTTTGCTAAAAGCCAACCTGTACCACTGTATGATGTTCATTTTCAGCTTCACAGTAGTATGTGTAGTACTACTCCAATTAACTACACAGATGAACAATGTCACTGTGGTATAACTTAGTATAATTACCCCCCCCCAACAAATGCATGGACAGTTCCAAAAGAAACAATGCCCATATCTAGTAAAGCAACTTCTAAGTTAGAAGCTGATTAAAAGCTGGTCCAGTTCATAAAATATAACTCAATACTCTAAATGCAACTTAATACTATTAAATCAGATATTTAAAATTGATTGTATCATCCATACATGCTGGTTGAAGGATATTGTATGTGAAGATATCAAGCACTTCCCTGTTAAGTAGCTCATATTTCTTAATATCCTTGTGTTTGCCAGCTTCTAATTTTATAAATAGTTGTAGCCTATAATTATTAAATTGCTGCTTCTGTTATAACATTATCAGGCTTAAAATTAACAAATGCCTTAATGTATTCAATTCAACTGCACCTGTATGTTACATTAGTGTAAAAAAGTATAATGTTTGTAAATGCATGTGAGTATAAGAAGATGTGTCTCAGGTGTCAGTGACGATATCTATACAATGCATTTTAAACTGCAAATTGCATTTACTTGTATATATTAGGTGGTACCCATGTGGTAAAAGTTATTTAGGAGAAAATGTATGCAGTTAAAAGCAAGCATGCAATAACATCTTATAGCCATCATAATTATGATTATGGCATTTTACTGGGCCTGTGACAGTTTTTACTAGCCTCATAAAAATAGTTAATGCAAGGTCTGGCTTATAAAAGTCTCTAATCAAACAGCAAAGATAATTTGTGCTCTGCAGTTTTTACTCTGAAATAATGATTATAAATGGGCTTTATTTTATCTTTACTTGACATACATAAATGGTTGCTTACTTAAATGTTTTACAATTTACAATGGCTACTGATTTAAGAAGTTAATGCTGTTCTCATAAAAAAGATTGCACCTTGCTCTGAAAAGGTAATTAAGATAACTGTGAGTTTTACACTGAACAGTGAATTTAAATTGATTTGCATAAGCTGTCATTCATTACTGAAAATCAGTGGTATTATTTGTTTTACTGTGTGAAAGAAATTGTTAGACTATATCCAGTTTTCAGACAATAATAAACAAAGGCAGAGATTCCACAAGAATTGCTTTCAGTGTAAGTCTGCCCTAATTCCAAAAGACTTGCTTTCGGTTTAAGTGGCTTACTTTGGTGTAAGACTTACCTAAAAGCAGGCTTGCAAAGGGGGCCAGATTCAAAAAAATGTGTTCCCAGACTAGGTGGTCACTTACATGGAGACAATTCTTCTAGAATCAGGCCCATACAACGCCAACCACGGGACTACATGGCAAATGCATAGATTGGTACAAGCAATATTCATTTAACAAATCCATTTGTAGTCTGCTTCCATATTCCTAACATTCTAGCTACCTAACTTTGTATTAAATTTGAGGGCTGTTAACCTTGCTGTTTTACATATTACTTTTGTCATGGAGTCCATTCTGCTATTATATCTAGCAACTGTCTTGTGAACCTATCTTGCTAGCTGTCATTCAATTCCAATATGAGATGATATAAAATGTACCCAGCACCAGTTACTGATTTGGCTATTAATTTCAGATAATGTTTACACTTTCTCTTTCTCTCACTCTCCATTTCAGGTTTGCATAAAAGTTAAATATTTGATGAGTCAAAGATGCTTTCAGTATTGTATTAAGATTCTCAATGTCTTTCTGTAAACAGGGAATCACTTATTCTCATGGCTACCGAATGAAAGTAGAATATTTTGTGGTCAAAGAAACATATCTGAGTCAGTATCACTTGAAAGTTAAAGTTGCTTTTTACCTTGAACAGTTAGAAGATGACTTAAGGAGGGGTGTGGCCAAGATGGTTAACTGCTAGTACCAGCAGGAATTTGCTCTGTTGTCATAATATTATTTCTGACAGGATGTAATTTCTCACAAACTTCATAAATTATCATAAGAAACTACTGAAGAAGTTTATCCAAAAAAAAAACTCATTGCTTATACTTTAAAAGGTTTAGATCTGATTTCTCTAAATGAGTAATTTGAAAACTGCTTCAGAGAAACTGAAGTAAAAAAACTGTAGTCTTTGCTTAGTAATATTCAAGATCTTTCACTAAAAACAGATAAATTAGATACAAAAAATGGATACAACTAAGCAGGAATGCAGTAAACAAACAGAGATACTAAGTAAATTGGTTATACAATAGAAAACCCAGGTATACGGAATAGAAGAAGCACTGACATTGATGGCAAAGTGGCTGAAGGAGAAATCAGAACTGAATTTGTTTTAAAGAATAATTAATTACCAAGTAGAATAGATCTTGAAAATAAATCTAGTAGGAACAACATTAGAATTTATGGATTACCTAAAAAGCAGGAAGGAGATAATATGGTAAATTTCTTAACCTCCTATCTTCCAAAAAATCTAATCTTACCAAAAGTTTTATCCTTTGGGATTGAGACAGCCTATAGATCCTTGAAAAATCCTTCTGCAAAGAAAAATTCTACCAAAGTCTGTGACTGTCAGCGTTATTTCATGTCAAGATAAACAATTGGTGTTAAAGACTGCATAGAATAACTCTCCTATTAAAATGGGTTTATAATATGATCAGACTGGACATGGTTCATTTACAGAGAACTGCATGTTTTTCTTTTACTGATTGGAGGGCATAGGAGTCAGCTTTCTCTACTATAAATCAGGTAATTTGGCAAGGCTCTTTGTTCATTTACAGAGAACTCAGAAACACTTTTAAAGTGGTTCAACTGCACCCAGAGCCCTTCAAGCTAAAATAAGAATATTTCCTTATTTATCAGACTTGTACTTGCTTTATATAGTGATTATTACTATTCATGAGCATTTGTAAAGTGTTTATTTTATTTTGTAGCAAAAATAGTAATGTCTCTGTTTGTTGGCTTTTCTAGTTCTGTTTACCTCCTAATCACCTTTCAGAAGGGCACATTAGCCAGGGAATTAGTTGTTTGGTAGTAGTCTGTTTGTTGTTTAATCTGCACTTGAAAGCTGCTTTTGCTGTGCTTTTACATTGAGAAATTCCAGGATCATCTATTTTGGGACAGAAAGTGTTTACCTAGTCTCTCTGAGTTGGGAAGCACATTAGGAAGCTCAAAGTGTGGTTGTTTATTGACAAGAGGGCATATGAGTCAGCTTTTAAGCTTTTTTATCTATTATAAATCAGGCAAGTTTGCACATAGTTTGCTGAAGTTTGCCTACCAGGCAAACAGATCAACTGCTGATGCCATTTTGGTGGCACTTCACCTCACATTGGAGCATCTTGAAGAAAAGAACAGCTATGCCAGGCTGTTGTTCATAGATTTCAGCTGGGCATTCAATATGGTGATTCCAACGCAACTTATAGAAAAGCTAATCAACCTTGGCATACAGTAATTCTGGGGTCTATGTCATAAAACCAAAAACACAAACTCTCAAACGCACACATGAGCGAATAATCAAAAACTCGAAATTGGTATCGTGGGGAGCTGCACCCCTCACACCCCCCACTAAATATATATTCCTACTCCAAGATCACACTACAGTGTACTGCGATCCCAAAATACCACTTTCGAGTTTCTGATTATTCGTTCATGTAAGCGTTTGGGAGTTTGCGTTTTCGTCTTTCTGAAGTAGACCCTAATTCTGTTTATTTATTGCATAGTAAAATTAATATATTCTCATTCAAATGTAATTCCAGTCACTTCCTCATGTGCAATATCAACCAATCTCACCTCTGTGTATAGAGTACTTTTCTATATATGTGTTAATCATCTATTAGTCATTGTTGTCCAGTGTATATAAACAGTGTACAAGCATGCATGTCAGCTACCAGACATTTACTTATGTACTATAGTTATTGCTTTTTCTTTAATACCGTTCATGTTTTGTCTTTTTGTCTACGTTTTTTCCTGTAAAAGAGCTGACACTTGAAATTTTGTTTAGGTAGCACTTGTGTTTCTTAAATGCCAATAAAGTTTCTTTGAACGTAGCTGCCCACCAAAGCCATGGTTAGCTGTGCACTATACAGCAGCAGTATCCTATAGTGCCTAGTCAGTAAAATCTCCCAAGTTACAGTTAGGTCCAAAACCTGTTAAACAGTGTGGCATTATGTGGAATTGAGTTTAAAGCCGCTACCTTATGCATTGAATAGTACTACCATATCTCCTAGCACTATATAACACCTTGTCCTTATCCCCAGAAATACCCTAGAAGACGCCTCCTAAAACCCAATCCTTAATCCTAAATAGCCCAACCTATTCCAAGTCCGGACAACATGGATATGAAATTTCCAAATCTTTCTGTGGTCAGTTTGTTAGATTTGGGCATCCTAAGCTAATGTAGCAATTGTCTAATCTTCTCAGACAGCCAGTTAATTGTTAAGGAAAATAACACAGTATGTGAGATAAGGAGATACACTACTTCCTTGCAGGCAAAAATCTAGCACACTACTGAGGTTGTAAGAAATACCCTCAGTAACATCCCTCACACACTCTGCTTACCACACACACAGAGTGTATCATACTGAGGTCCTTAAAAAAAATCTTCCCAAATCTCAAAGACCTAGAAGGCCATCTAATGGCAACACTACTCCTCAGCAATCGCTTAAACACATGCAAAAAACAACGTTAAGCATCTCACACAAGCTTACACCCAATAGTCCCCCAAGAGCAACGCCCATAAGGCAAGCATATGCTTTACCTAATACTCTTGTCATTGGGGACTCCATTGTACATCACACAGCTGCCCATTCACCAGGTCAGACAAGGACAAGATAATGGTTAGTTGCCTATCTGGAGCCAGAATCTGCAATATCACCCACACACTCAACTTACTGTACCACAGGTACCAATATGACTATATCATAGTCCATGTGAGTGTAAATGACCTGAGACATACCTCACTGGACTATATGAAAAGAGACATAATGGATCTCTCATAATATGTGTCACATACAGGTATGAGCTTTGCATTGAGCAGCATTCTACCTGCACCAAAGATAATGCTACAATATGAACATAAAATGATTGATTTTAATAATTGGCTTAGTTTCTGGTGTCACTCCAGGGGAATTCAGGATATATCAGCATGGGAGGACTTGGTCAAAAGATGACATTGCTTTGCCAAAGACAGAATGCACTTGTCCCTAAAACTTTTCCACTCCCTTAGGGCCTTTTTTTAGGCAATGCCAAAAAGGCAAAAGTACCAACATAGTGAACAAGTCTACAAGCAACCTTAAGGTGTTACTGCTCAATGCTAAGAGCCTAAATAAAAACTCCACATCCTTCAAGGCCTCTACACTCTGAAGAATTCAGTCATCTGTGCCATGACTGAGACTTGGTTTAAAGCTATATTATAGAAAGAACTCCAGCAGTGCAAGGCTACAGTATCTTCCACACATTTAGACCAACAGCAACACAGACTGGGGCCAAAGTGGAGCTTTCACAATCTAGATTAGCAACAAACATACCTCCAGGTTGGTTAAAAAAGATGATCCCATGGAGATCAACTATGTGCAAATCACCATAGATAAGGTCCGCCACCATATTATGGTTAGCTACTGGTCACCATCTATGTTCCAAAAGTCTCACGACTCTTACCTAAACCTAATAGAAGCACTCGCTATTCAACCAAACACCCTATTCATGGGTTCATGGGTGATTTTAACTACCACTCTATAGCCTCAAACTAATATACACAATGTTTCCTGGACTTTTTTAATACTAACAGCCTGAAACAGATGGTGCATACCCCCCCCCCCCCATGTCACATTCTCACTAGTGAGGTTGAATCACAAAGCTGTCTCCTTTGAAGTAAAAATCAACCTAGGAAAACCTAGCTAAACCAGTAGCAGTTAAAAACTATTCTAAGGCAAACCACATCCTATTACGTGACTGTTTGTCAAAATTCAAGGCTCCCCCACAGTGATACCACAGCTACCTATGCAGAATTATCCACAGTGTTCCTATACAAACAAGTGAATGGATGGATAGAGGCTACAGTACCCACCAGAAATAAACCCAAAATAAACAGTAAAAGCAAACCCCACTGTTAGAATCCTCACCTAAACAGGGTATGTAATAAAACAAGAAAACTCAAGGCAAAAATCAAGAAAAGAGCAACTCCCTTAAAGACAAAGCTGTCTTATACAACTAAACAGGAAACTAAGAGGTCTAATTAATTCCAACAAGGCCAACTATGAAGACATGATAACCTTGTAAGCTAAGGACAATCACAGGGCCTTTTCCAGCTATGACCGGAATCTTAAAGGCAACACACAGCAGTGTGCTAAACTGGAGATGAACTGTACAACCTTCACCAATCAGGGTGACATAGCAAATCTACTGGCTGATATATTTAGTTCAAACTTCACCCCTCACTCTCTCTCAGTTCCACTAGATCTAATCCCCACCAACATACTTCAACATACTTCCTCTAACTATTAACAGGACCAGGTATTGGCAGCACTCGCTAAAGTCAAGAACACTGCCTCCATGGGTCCTGACAACATCCATGGTTATTTCCTGAACCGTCTAAAGCATGACCTATCAGGACAACTTGAGCATTCTTTAACTACAGCCTTGAAACAGTTGCTCACCTCCATAAGGGCAGACCATAAAAAGACTCAGGGAACTACAGACCCATTACTCTAATAAACTAATATTCAAGATCATGGAACAAATTATCATGGAAATGATAAACAAGGACATTGGCAACCTGTTGACCCTGGACCCATCCCAGTTTGGCTTTGTTAAGGGAAGATCATGCCTGCTTAACCTGGCTTGTTTCTTTGAGAGGGTCACCAATCAATGGATGAGGACAAAACAGTATATACTGCTTATCTTGACTTTCAAGCAATTTGATACAATAACCCACTCAAGCACTGTTTATAAGCTGTCTGAGATAGGCATTAATCCCTACATAACTCACTGGATTTCCAGCTGGCTCACAAACTGGATGCAGGAAGTCAGGGTCAGTGAAACCACCTCCACCAAGAGACTGGTTACCAGATGAGTACCACAGGGTTCCAAGCTGGGCCCACTCCTACTTAGCAGCTATTTCCCAGAAAGTCAAAGTTAAGCCAAAGCTAAGTCAAGGTTAATATTCAAGGCCTCTGGTTTACCAAGTTCACAGATGACTGTAAATTGGAAGCTATTATAGATTCTTCTAAGACGCCAACATCTTGCAAGAGGATTTAACACAGATAAATGACTGTGCCAAAGCCATGGCCTAAAACACAGTGCTAAAAAAATACATTATGTCATTTGATAAACTGTCAAACCATGTTAATTACTCCATTGATAAAACATCCCGAAGAGTTGACCCAGTAGTATGGGATCTGGGAACATATGTAGACAACAATCTGGACTTTGATCAACATGTAGCTAAGATAATAAAAAAAATCATTCTATGTCATCCAACTTACAGGTAAGGGTATGGCATCCAGGTGCAAGGAAGTTATAGTACCACTCTACTCAGCCCTTATCAGACCTATTATTGAATATAATTCCTCCTTTGGCATGTATCTAACCAGACAGTTGCAGCAGTTGGAAAGCCCACAAAGCCTTTAAGGTTTCTCACCAGGAGAATTTAGGACATGAATACTCTGCCCCACACTGATTTCCTAAAGGCTCTATCACTGTATTCAGTATCCTAAAGGCTGATAGAGGCTGCTAAGAGGGGATCTTTGCCTGGCTTACAGGGCTTCTCAGACCCAGCCCTGATGGATCTGTTGCATATGCATATAACAAACAATACCAGAATCACTAGTGATCTGAACTTTACTTGTGACATAAACAGACCATGCTGGAGGGACATATATGTGACCCAAGGGATCCTCACACTATAGAATAGGCTCCCCATTCAAATAAAACAGAGCTCATTCTGTAGCATATTCAACTGAAACAATTGGATGGGAAATCATAAATTTATCCCAAGTCTGGCCCCCATGCCCCTTATGGACAGCAGCAGTCAATAAGAAAAGTTTTATCCTATGTAATGCCCCCCTACAAATCCTTAGTTACCTTCCTACTAAAATGCCCCATCTGTATAGACACCCATGATACTCAGGAGCCCAAAGGTTTATGGTGCACAGCTAGTCTTGTAACAGGCTAGTGGCTATTAGCCTAATAACAACCTATAAACCTTTGAACAACAATTACTCATCCTTAGTAATGGAAAAAAGGAAAGCTTGTTTACCATTAATAAAGGAACTGAAGAAAATAGGAATT
>NC_056725.1:83968671-83991171 GCF_019279795.1 Protopterus annectens | reverse complement strand
CTTAAATAATTTAATAGTCTGCTTTTAAGACTTCTCTGGTTCCCAAACAAACCCAGATTGGCATTAGGTAATCATACGAGAGATTGGATAAATGGTAGACTATGATTTTCTGTTGTAGACTCATATGCTTTATCTTCTATCATCAAAACTGTAGCATCATGGTTACATCCTAATTATTCTGCCAAATGGAAAAATAAACTTCATAAGATTATTTGGTTAAATGGTAATAACACTATAATTACACAAAATGCTCAGATTTTAAGAAGTAATTTTAAATGGTTACTAAGATATTTTACTGGAAATATTAATAAACCATCTGATTCATGCTATATAAATAATATTTCAATTACATTCAGAAGTTTTACTTAAAAATATTATCTGAAAGCATAGCTCGTTATAAGATTTCCTATTGCCTTCATCATTGATTGCATTAATACTCTAAATTATTCCAAAATGCTAGATTTAAGAAATCAAATTTTGATTTTTTTTGTATCAGATGATAAATGGAGGAAAATTACTTGATTAGGACTTTATTATGAATAAATATGACATTGATATGAATAATAGTTCTAAAATTTATTTATTGCCCAATACAATAAGGAATACAATTCCACCATTTATAGATTTTTTAAACAATCTTGATTCAGGAAATGATTTAAGGAAATATATTTATCTAAACATGCAAATTTGTAAGAAGCATAAGATTACATGTTAAAATAGTTATTGGGATTACTTTACTTTAATTAACCATGTTGGTGTACTACAGGAAGATAAAATATTAATATTATCATATTCAAAGAAACTACTTCTTCCCTATATTGGAAATTATTTTCATGGAAATTTATACACAGAACTTTTATTATCCTTCTTAAAATAGAACTTACGTATAAAAAAGATATCGGCTGCTGGAGGTGCAAAGTTTTGTTAAAAACTGGCTGGCAAAATATGTTCTTTAGTTTCAATATAACAAAACCTTTTTGGGAGGAAATTAATAGCACTGTGGATAGACAAATTTAATTTATCTACATCTCTAGTTTTGTTTAATGCTCCAGCTCCTACAAGTGCTCCTAGAATCCAGTACCCTTCTTCTTTGGAGTCTGTTGACTATTGTTAGGAAAGTTATTACAATCAATCGGGAAAAAAAGATATTATTCCCTCTTTTAAAGAATTTACAAATATTGTTAATACAGTATGTCAAAATGAGTTAGTCACTATTAAAATTAGAACAGATAAAATTACTTCTTACTATAATAACTAGTTAAAATTGAGTGTTTTATTAGAAAAATATTAATTTAAGATTTCTATAGTAGTATATCATTCTTTACTACAACTGTATTTCTTTCTCTGAATAGAAATTGATTATATGTTAGTTAATTAATGTAGACATTAATAGCTGTTTTTTTTTTTTTTTTTTTTTTTTTGTCCGTTGCTTACTCTGGTTGATAATATATTGTTTCAATGTGTTTTAAAATTTAATAAAAAAAGATGACTTGAAATGGTAGATACCAAAGAAGGGGGAGAGGTTAGCTATTTTTATTTAGAATGCCACAGATATTTATCCAGTAGTCAATGACAATTGTCTATGTGATTTTAAGGATTTATTCCTGGCTTGAGATATTCTGAAGAAATATAATTCCTCCAGGCAAGAGTAAAAGTGGCCTGTAGTATTCAGTGCATTTAAACTATCAATTGCCCACAAGCACTGTCTCCTGCCAAAGAGTGTAGTTGAGATGGAATACCATAAGACAGCCAGAGAAATTTAATTTGTAAGAAGCACACCAACAGTAGTAAGAACATAAAAATTAAGTACTTCACAGAAATTATGGTGGTTTAAGATGAAAAGAATGTTGTAAAATACTTACATTATACAGAATTCAGGTACAGGGCTTCCTTAGAGGTAATTTAAGAGCCCTGCTTCATGTTGTTTAGGTCTACATGGCTGATCCTGTTAAAACTGGTCTAATTATTTCTTAGCAATCTTTAGTGAACTAGATGTTCTAATACCAGTTTGCTCCAAGCCTTCATCAACCTCATCTGAAAGAAGTTAATATGAAATAAGTTAACCTTAATATTACTGGAACGTCTACTCAAATAAAACAGTTTTCTGTTGTTTATGGTTTGTATCATGCTGAAAAAATAAGGTACTCATTGTGGCTTTATAAGGCAAAGGGAGAAACAGACATAGGTTATCAATTAGTACTTCTTGTCTCTAGCACAGAAACTGAAATGGCTGTCCAGCATAACATTCAAATACTTAATTTATGGAAGAGTTGATAAAATGTCATTATTTACTGAACAAGAATAGCCATTATAAAATGGACTCAAATGTAAAATCTGGCACTTCTTCCTCTTGAAGTTAATATTATTTCTATCAGCCTAAGTGAGAGGTTTAGCTAAATACACAAGTAGGACCATGGACCTGCTGTTCCTCCACCAAGACTACCAGAGCATATACTATAGTAAAGTTTTTATCAGACTCCCTGCCTCACCCTTTAAGAAATACTATCTTTAATCCTAACAATGAATTTATAATCCATCAGCCATTTATCACTACATTTTACAATATAAGGGCTTACTCCTGTTTGTAAGGAATGTAAAATAATAGAATGGGTAACACAGTTAAATGACTTAAACAGGTTGATGAAGATAATATCCACGTGTATGTTGGCATAAAGGGCATCCACCACAGGTGTATAAAAGCATATTAGATTAGTAATGCATAATCTTCCTCCTGGGCTCAAACCATGTTGATTTATGTCTTTAATTTGTCACTCGTTATTTCCCAGTCTCAGTAATATTCTCTCAAAATATTTTCCAGCAGTGCTGGTAAAGCTGATTGGCATGTACTTTCCTATGTCACTCGCATTCCCAACCTTAAAAATATCTATAATAAATATTTTTCTCCTATAATGTGGCATATAATTTTGTTTGTGTGTTGTTAGAAATTACTAAGGTAAGCAAGAGCCAGTTAAATCCCTAATCTGACTTAAGGTAAAAACATTTTAAATGTCTGGGCCAGCAACACAATATGTTTTAATTTAATGTAATGCTTCAATAATCCAGTCAACTTAAACAGGTGAATAATCTCGTCCTCACACAATGGCCCCACCATTACATCAAATTGGGCTGAAAAAACTGCTTAGAGAAAAAAACAATTAAGGCATTAAGAAAGAGAATAATCATAAGGTCTCTAATCATAGCTGGCTTATTTGTTCAAGACATGGATGCCAAGAAATTCACCTGAAATGTGAATCTAGGTATCCATGTCAAGAACCGATAATAAAAGGTTATGATCGGTGACCTGATCACAAGTCTACCCAGTCACACAACCATGCATATTCTTACCAACCTTATTTATTTGTAAATAGCTGTATATATCTGTTATTCTGCTTATAATCATTTATAATCACTTCTCTGAGTATGCTATATTTTGCTCTCACTACATTTTGCCACTAGTCTCTTTTTCTCATTGTTATTATAATTGAATGGCTTTATAGTACTTTGCAATTTTTGCCTGGTCTGAAACTGAATTTGGTCAGTTGTGATATGTGATCTACCCCAGTTATAAAATTCAATTAAATAAATAAAAATATTCTTTGTAGGGCATGAAGCTTTATCTGCTCCGTCTACTACCAGTTATAGAAAAATTGTAGGAGCATGAAGTGTTTTACCAACTTTGAAAGCTGGTAAAGAACTTAGTGCTGTCAAAGAAATAGCAGTAGACCTTTCAGCTTCTTTGCTTAAGAATTCTGGATAAATCCAAAAATAATGAGGAACAAATGATCAAAATCAAAGACTTTTTTAAATATTGCTCTTATTGATTTAAGAAGTTAATAGAACAACAGGTTTTGCATCAATTATGCATTGCCTTAACAATAGGTATGAAACTCTGGCATGCTTGAATGACTGTAATTCTCAGTAATTTAACAAAAAAAATCAAAAAATTTATGAGGGATAAAGCAAAAATATGACACAGACTTACCATCAGTCAGTTGACAGGCATGGACAGCAGGCAAGAAGCAAACTGTTTTACCTTCTGCCAGTGTTCTTTGCCAGCCAGCATTGACTGATGTTGGTCCCTACCACAAAACCAAATCATAACAGATCTTACACAATGCTGATGCACGAATACTGCTCAATAACAAGTCCACCCCTTCATGGTAACATATTGAACTGCTATGAAGTATGGACTGAAGAAAAGTAAACAGCTGCCATTTTTTTATGCTCAATAAACACGGCTTTGCTGTTTAGCTAGCATAAAGTTAAAAAAGTAATAAGAAAAACTGTGTGTGTGTGTGTGTGTGTGTGTGTGTGTGTGTGTGTGTGTGTGTGTGTGTGTGTGTGTGTGTGTGTGTGTGGACATTAAATATTTAATAACTTATATTTAACATATTTCAGATTAAGAATACTTCCTCTATCAACAATTACACATGCTACAGCAAGTCTGGAACATTAGGCAAAGGATCAATTTTATATAAAAATATGAAAAAAGCATACAGTAATAAAAGAAAGAAATCACAAAACAATTTAACAGATAGCCCATTAGCTAAGTGCAATAATGCCCTCTAGGGTGGGCATTATCAGGGAAATAATGCCCTTCCCAGTGTGGCAAGGGGTGGGCATTATTTCATGATGGGCCATGATAACATTCACCTTGTTGGGCATCATTGCTTGCTTAAGCATACCCCACGTGCTGAATCAATCAGGTCTTGCATAAGGGATGTTGTTGACAGGTTTATCTTTGTCCCAATACTAGGGCATAATGTCATCTCTCCATGCATTATAATGGACTTCTTCTCATCAGCACTTTTTATACCATATGCCTTAAAAATAATACTCCTCTCATTATCGGTCAGTGTTTTTTGTACTACTATGGTTTAGATGGTTCTTTATTATCTCTCAATATATAGTCAATTTGTAGTCTCTTCTTAGTTCTCCTCAATACAGACGTATATGAATACTAACTTATTTTGTTATTCCTACCATTTAATGGATATTTGTTTAGATTCCAAAAGTGTATCTTTCTTTTGGCTAGCTTTAAAAACTTTTAATTCCACCATGGTTGGATACATTCATTCCAGTGGTGTTTAAATCTGTATTCAGGAACATTTTGAATGACAGTAACAATCTTATAAAAACAATTTTTGTGAACCTTCCAATGTATCTATATCTTTTTTTCTTTTCTAGTCTTACATCATAATCTCTGGCCTTATACCCCCATAATTAGTGTTATAAAGCTTTCTACTTGAATTTTCAACTTTCCCATTATATTTATAATGTATTTCCACTGACAGCAGATCATGTCATGGTCAAATAAACCCAATGGGTATGAGAAGCTCATCTTGGGTTCTTGAACTAGTTAAAACCACATCAAGAACATTTCTCACGTGTGTACCACTGCCCACGTGTTGGCAATAAAAGAGATTCTGTAGTCATAATCAGTGCTTTTAGAAGAAGTAAAAGCCTCCCAACGTACCAAGGAAAAATTTAGGTTACCACAAAAATGATTGGATTAAACATTGATGTTTTGATAAATTCTGATTTAAAATCATAAATTTCTACATGTCCTAGAGTAGAAATCATAAAATCTACCAATCCTGAATTCATATCTCCCTAATTTAATGGCAATAGCAATAAACAGTTTAGACAAACTGAATTGTTGATTATCATTAATAGAAAACAAACCTGACCTATTGCTCCTGAAGTTATGAAAACCATTAATTCATGAGCATGAGTATCCGGGAAGCCACAAACATGTCTCTGCATATATTGTAGAAGCTCCAGAGGTCAAAAGTACTTCTGGACAGCAAATCAATTCCAGCAATGAAATGGTTGTTAGCTTCTGAGTCTGCACACATTACATGTCCTTTAAATATAAAAACGACTTTATTCAAGTGGGATTGTTTCCAGCTTTGAAGACAAATGCCACTTACAGGCACTCTCTGGCTATTAGCAAAAGAACAGTATCTGGTAGCCATGTGACATGAGAATTGATAGATGATAAGCATAGCTTCAATAACAAATGTATTCTCATTTATCAAACTGTATTCAGTGGCTGGCCATGAAAGAGATAAAAGGACCATGCCAAATGCCAAACTGCTGTAGGCTTACACTGGGTCTTTTGGAGGTAGGATAGGAGGGTCTATAGTATAAGGACAAATGTTCAGGTTGTCAAACACCTAAACGTTGACAGCTAAACAGCGAAAGCTGAAAAACGCAAATGGCCACTTCCACAAATGTTTTCATGGGGAAAAAAATTGCTTGGCCGTTATCAGGAATTTGTCCTTTTCCCCAATGTAGAGTGGTCTTGGAGTTGGTATATTTAGTTGGGGGGTGAGTGGGCACAGCCCTCCACATTGGGAGGTGTGGGGGGCAAAGCCCCCCACTTGGTTGGGGTTGAAAGTTTGTTTTACTGTCCATCAGCCTAGCAAATTATTTCCCTGTGAAAAAATTTGCAGAAGTGGCCATTCGCAGTTTTCAGCTTTCGCTGTTTAGGTGTCGATGTTTAGGTGTTCGACAACCTGAATGTTCACCTTTATAATATAGACCCAGATAGAATACATAGAGCTGTATGCCACCTACCTTAACAGGGTAGCAAGTAAATTGAGAATGTTTGCATATCATAATACATGAGGTGCACAGCCCCCATGTGGGCATATGTAAGGGAACAGCCTCCAAACACATATACACATTACAAGAATATAATGATTACAGTTTCTTAAAGTTCAGTTGTCAGAAAGAACTGTACAACAAACAATGGTGTACACAATGCTTCCTCAATAGACTACCCTGAGCCATTGACCGGTTTGTTACCTTAAGAACATGGCGACAGTGGTGTAGGGTTTTATCTCTAAATCCAGCAATATGTGTTTGATATGGTCCTTACTCAAATGCTTCTTCCTCCACTCATCATTATTTTCTAACTGGATTGGATTTGGTTTTGGTTACTGATTTACAAAAGGTAAAGAAAGCACTTGTCCGCATAATTTGTGACTGTTTTCTGGTTAAATGTAGTTTAAAGTTTATGTATTCCTGGAACTGCTATGCTTCACAATATTATAAGTCTTAAAAAACATTTACAACAAGGAATGTAGCTCAGGGTCTCATAAAACCTGAAAAGAGTCTCATTTATGTGGCTTATATATTAACAGCTGGTTTAGTTTCTGCTGTCATTCCAAGGGGATCCAGTATCAGACAACCTGGGAGGACATGACTGACAGACCACGATGCTTTGCCAGAGATGGCCTTCATCTTTCTCCCCTAGGCTTCAGATTTCTGTCAAAGGCTTTTGCCTCCCCCATAGTTCCTTTTTAGGCAAAGCCATAAGCACCAAATTACCAACATGAAAAATTCTTCTAAATGAAATGTAAAGGTCATGCTGCTAAATGCTAGGAGTTTTAGCATGAAACTACACTCATTGCAAGCATTCCTCACCCTGGAGGATGCTGACATTTGTGCAGTCACTGAAACCTACTTCAAACTGCAGTCTTACCAGGTTGCTCATCCTACCATACTCTCAGATGCCAAATGGAGGGCTACAAAGCCAAAGGAGATGAAGTTTCAATATTTATCAAAGACATGCACACCTCCAGGCTGGTCAAACAGTATGATGCAGAGGAGACACTCCAAGTGCAGTTAACTGTTGATAAAACACCTGTTCAAATCATAGCTAGCTACAGAACCCCAACCATGACTCAGGACGCCCATTCAACCTATCAAGACTTACTTGAATCCATCAAGATTCAACCATCTACCCTGATCCTGGGTTACTCTAACTACATAACCATAGAGTGGAAGACTTATTCTAGCCCAGATATGAATGCCCAAAGATTCCTTGACTTAGGCAATGCCAATGCATTGGATCAGCTGGTCAACACCCCCATGAGAGGTGAAAATATCCTGGACCTGGTACTAACCAACATGAGGAGCCATTGTAGCACCCCTACAGTGTCATCCTCCTTAGTAAGATCCGACCATAAAACAATCACTTTTGAAGTCACCATCTCCCCTGACCCCCCCTCCCCCGGTCAGGGTCAAACAAAAAAACTTCTCCAAAGCTGACTACAATCTCCTGAGAGCAGGTATAAGCAGTTTCACAGCCACCATCCATTCAGCTGGAACTAGCACTAATGTCCAAGCCTACACCAAAAATCTATATGAGCACCTACATAGCTATTTGGACTCAGCAATACCTGACAGGACCAAATCATCTTCCTCAAGGAAGAGTAAACCTGTCTGATGGACAGCAGCAATAAACAAACTATAATAAAAGGAAAAATTGCTGTCCAGGACCAAGAAGGAGCAAGTGCCGAGTTGTAAGCAATCTCTTCTTTGTCTGAACAAGTAAATAAGGTCATTGGTGAAATCCTCTAAAGCTAACTTTGAGTCCAAATTAGCCACATCCACTAAGAACAATCACAAGGTCTTCTTCACATACGCCCGCAATCTCAAAGGTAACACCCAAATCTGCTCTGACCTGGTGGTCAAGGACACCACATACACAAATGCCATAGATATAGCCAACCTGCTGGCAGACAGGTTCAGTGAAAACCTCACCCTCATGTGCCCCCCATCAGTAAAGCAGGGCATCCCCAGCACCTGACCCCTCCCCTCATCATCAGGGAGCAGGTCTTTAATGCCCTCTCAAAGGCAAAAAATATAGTCTCCATGGGACCTGACAACATCCCTGGCTGCATCCTACAAGAACTCAGGCATGACCTCTCAGCTCCATAAGGCACCCTATTCAACCAAAGCCTGATCACTGGCTTCATCTCAGCCGAATGGAGGATAGCCACTGTCATCCCTCTACACAAAGGTACAGCATCCACTGACCCAGGCAATTAAATGCCCATCAGCCTAACTAGCCTGATCTGCAAGGACATGGAATGCATTATCATGGACTTTATAAACAAGGATATTGGCAATCTCCAAACGCTTGACCCCACACAGTTTGGTTTTGTCAAAGGGAGATCATGAATATTAAAGTTGGTCAACTTATTTTAAACAGTCACCAAAGCCATGGACGAGGGGAAGACTGTGCACACAGCTTACCTTGACCTAGCCAAAGCCTTTGACACTATTCCCCACTTGAGCATAATAGAAAAACTCTCCCAGCTAGGTATCAACCCATATGTTGCCAGATAGGTAGCTAACTGGCTCACTAATAGAACCCACTCAGTCAAAATGGGGGAAGCCACCTCTAGTAGTAGACCCATAATGAGCGGTGTATCCCAAGGATTGGTATTGGGGCCTCTACTGTTTGGGATATACTTTTCTGAGGTGCAAGCCAAAACCAGTGATCTGTGGCTGACCAAGTTTGTAGATGACTACAAGTTGGGTGCTGTCTTAAATTCCCTGAGCGATGTGAACATCCTCCAAGAGGGTCGTAACCAAACGAATGATTGGTGCCAGGAGCACGGTCTCAAACTGAATGCCAAGAAATGCATCATTGTCCCCTTTAGGGAAAATGACATCTCCTCTAATTATCACATTAATAACAATGTACTAAACATGCAAGCAGTCGTGAGGGACCTGGGCACCCAGGTTGATAGCAACCTGACTTTTGACCACCACGTTGCCTCCGTTGTACAGAAGGCTTTCTACATGGCCCACCTCATAAGTAAGGGTATTTCATCCAGGAACAAGGAGGTCATAACATCTCTGTAATCCTCCGTTATTACAGCCATATTTGAGTACAATGCCCCCTTCGGCATGTACCTTGCCAAGCACATGCAGCAGCTGGAGAGACCACAGAGGTTCCTGAACAGGAAAATCCAGGGTCTCAAACACTTGTCCTACACAGATAGGCTAAAAGCCTTGTCCCTCTACTCAGTCTCATACAGACTGCTCAGAGGTGACATGTGTCTGGCATACAAGACCATCTTAGACCCAGCCTTGATGGAGTTGCTGCATATCCATAAGTCAAAATCCACTTGGGCAACCTGCACGCAAGGCCTAAACCTGTTCTGTGACATTAATAGAACTTGTTGGTAGGATAGATTTGTGTCCCAGAGTCTCTCCATCTGTGGAATAGACTCCCTCTCCATATTAAGCAGAGTATCTCTAGCCCTCTTTAAGAGGAACTCGGATGGCTGGATGGGAAACAGAAAATACACTCCTGGGATCCCACCTGTGTCCCTGCTGGACAGAGAAAACAGGTACTGACTTTGTGGGAACATGGTGAAATTCTTGGCTTATAAGGACCTCTGGGCCAGTAGCCTAGTATTATCCTATGAACCTAAATCACTGAAGGAAAAGTATGTTTTATCTCCATTTATCTCAGAAGTTGTGACTCATTCATTTCTCTTAAAAATGCAGTAACTAGAGGCTTGGGTATTATAGATAATACAAAATAGAGTGAAAATATATTAAAAAGTGACTGGGTAACTGATTAAAGATTAAACATTGACCCCAAATTACACAAGGATTTTTAACATGCAACTCTGTCATTGTAAAAAACATATTCAGAAACCAACAGTACAATAACACATGAACAGTTAGTAGACTCATGACATGTGCACATGAAAAGATAACTATAACATGAATGGTAGCTACAGATCATGTTATTATCTTAGGGTAGATACCAAGTACCTTGTATTGAGCATAACCAAATGTTTGCAGTGTGGTCAACTAACATGACATAATTGTCAGAATTCTTATATGAGTCATCAAATCAAATTTATTTCTATTGCATATTCCTTTGCCTAATTTTTTTTTCCAAACTACAGACTATGGTAGATTTATAATTTCTGATGTGTTGTTATGCAGGAAGCCAATGGGGCAAAATTAGTTACATTTATATGGAAATGTCTGAGGGCGGCCGCTGTGGTGCAGCGGTTAGTGTTGCCACCTCACAGCAAGAGGTTCTCTGGTTTGATCCTCAGCTGGGGTGCCTTCTGTGTGGAGTCTGCATGTCCTCCCTGTGGTCGTATGGGTTTTCTCTGGGTGCTCCAGTTTCATCCCAAAGACATGCTGTCAGTGGATTGAACACTCTAAATTGGCCCTATGTGTGAGTGCATGCATGTGTGTGCCTTCTGTGGAAAGTTAGGTGTTGGGCTGGCAACATGACACTGTAAAACTCCACTGCCAATCATGAGCAGACAGGTGATCCACTGTGGCAACCCCTAACTCGGAAAAGCTGAAAGAAGATATAGGAATGTCTGAAATAAGCATCCCACTTATTTAAATAGTTTTTTTTTTGTCCCCTTGAACTTATTTATACCAGCCTGGCCCCAATGTCCCACATCCACACCATGTTCACCAGCATTCTTCTACCCTCCTAAACTTGTTCCATTGTTGCTGGGGCTGGTTGTAGATCTTATGAGTGTCCTGGGAGTTTGTCCATCTTTTCTTACATCTATGTTTTTTTAATATGCCCTACCCTACTCGATTTTCCCTTTCTTTACACTCCACACTTGTTGCCCAAGGGCAACTCTCATCTTTCGACCACGTCAGGACAGGCACACACATCCCTCCCTGTCAGTCTGTCAGTTGCCCAGTCAGCTAGTTGAATCTTGGTCAGCTGGACCACAGACAGGGCTTTATCCCTCTATGCCACTGGAGTGGCCACTTATTTCAATTGTTAATGCTACACTCTTGCTGAGTTTTCACTCTAATGTTAAAAATGTATTTGATTTCTAGTTATAAAAAAATACTACATTTCAGAAGTATAGATACGCAGAAAGGGTTCTGGGAAAAATAAGTGATTCTTCTTTATAGTGAAAGAAATTTTAAAGTTAGACTAAAGACAAATTCACAATGAACTGACAGAAAAATGACTATACTTTCCTTATTGCAGGACTCATTAAACCCTCTAGGTTTAGCTAGTTGACCTAAATTCTGTGAGACCTTGGAAGACTTTGAACTAGGGATACAATGCAGTGGAATTATATCTAGCTTTCTGGTAACAAATGTACTAAAACTGACATAGTTGGTTATCCTTATATTTTATAATAACACAGGCAGTGCTGCAATGCTGCTGACAAGAGCTTACTTATTTGTAGCTTTGTTAAATTGCTCGCCAAATGTTTACAAACATTTAGATCACATTCATTAATTATACTAATGATACCATGCATTTTCCATCAAAGTAACTTCTTGATAATCCATCTGTTGGTTAAAAATGATGATTTCAGTCAGAATGCTCCGACTTCAAAAGTATTTCTATAGAAATCCTAAAGGAAAACATTGAGAATCACACATGATGATCTCACTCTCATAGTTTTCGTATGTAGAGAA
This sequence comes from Protopterus annectens, assembly GCF_019279795.1. NCBI lineage: Eukaryota > Metazoa > Chordata > Ceratodontiformes > Protopteridae > Protopterus > Protopterus annectens. The sequence continues at coordinate 83,978,934 of NC_056725.1, read as the reverse complement.
ACTACTCAACTCTGCATTTTATTGTAATCTTACTGAGTAGTTAGATAAAGGCTATAACATAAGGAACTATTTTGTGTAAGAGATGTGCAGAATGTTGCCATTCATATTATTAAAATGGTTAGCAGTGCCTAATGTTATTCATACTGTTGGTCCTGGAAATTCTTTGTCTGAGATAAGAGCTCATTATCATTTGACTTCTTGTTATTTGATGACGTCTCCTTTAGCAGTTCACAACAATGATTACAAACATGCAGGTTTTGGTTACAAACATGTTTAATTACTGTAGTTATCTGTCTTATCTATTTATGGTTGACTGCTTAGCCCATCTTTGCTGTGGACTATTTCCACAGAAGACCTAAAGGGTGCTGCGGTAGCGTTGTCGCCTCGCAATAAGATGCTGTCTGGTTAGATTCTCAGCTAGAGCGTCTTCTGCATGAAGACATGCGCGAATGGGCGAACCTTCGTTGAAGGCTGTGCATCAGGCTGGTAACTCGGGCCGTAAATATCAACTACCAATCATTAGCGGACCGGAGTTCCGCTGTGGCGACCCCTAACCGGGAAAAGCCGAAAGACACAACAACAACCTGAAGCGTTCCACAAAGGTGCATAATTACAGCTACAAAATTTCTAAGAGACATACAGTACCTAATATAGACAATTGCATCACAATTAACAGGCAAACAAAAAGTTACATTACTGTATTACTTATAGTAGCCCACATAGAATTAAAAACCGAATTATTTTACCCTTTGTCATTTTTGAATCATCTAACTGAAAAAAATGCATTCAAGATTACATTTGATCTAATTTCACAGCAACGTTCTAGCCCTCTTTACTATTTATGCAATGATTGCTCTCTGCCCTTTTTGTAACTTCTTTTGTGTAAGTCTAATGAACAGTTTATATTTAAAAAAAACAGTTAAATGACACCCATTACACTTAATGTTGCACTGTTTAAGCAATTCGCACTTCAAAAAAACAGGCAATCAATGTCAGTGTAGAGCCTAAGCAAATGATACCTAGCAATATTATAATGAACCCATCTGTGATTGTCTGCTGATTCAAAAAATTCTGAATGGAAAGTATTGAATCACAAGAAAACTATATCTGAATAAGTGAAACATACAAGCTTTATGAGGTTCTCATACAAATATATCGACTTAGGGTTTAAAGAAAATAAAATAAATGTGTTTACAAATCCCTTCATAGCAATGACATTGCTCACCATGGCTTCACAAGGAGAACAGTAGTAAAAAATTCAGCGTGGTGCGGTACTGCACATACAACCCAGAAATGACCTGCAAACCCTACCTGAGAGTTGGATTGGTACAAATCAGCCATTAGAATACTGGCCACAATATGCAACACTTGCAGATCCCAGTTGTTGCTCCATGGGGACTGCAAATGGAGTGTTCCATCAAAAGCACAGGTATGAATGACAACTTTCAGAGGACAACCAATGATACTCTGGGAGTATCAGAGGCCTAACTACCTGAGTGATTTAATACCTTCCTCACTGCTATGCTGAAACCTCGTAGATGATTACAACAAACTCCCAGAAACCTGCCAAGAGCATTATTACTCAGTGGGGGCCACATGCTTCAGACATATGCACATTCAGGCACCTTCATGTCCCAGAAGGTGGCAATACATAAACCACAAGGTAGAGTACAGTATCACCTGCCAGTATGTGTTTAGAGCATAAGGTGAGCCTTAAACTTATGTGTGCACCAATGTGGCAGAGTATGTGATGCATAAGTATGACAGAGAAGAGACATTTGCAAGGCATTCTTCAATGGCTTTGTAGCTAATGAACACACCAGATGGGTGTGCATCGCAAACAAAAAATTACATATAAGAGCAATAATGACACAACAATGTACATAATGCAGAACACTGACAGGAACATTTCAATTCTACATTACATGAGATTCTGGGTATTCCCTGCAACCATGACTGTATACTCACATTTGGCATCTGCAGAGAGCAGAGGATGAGGCATAAATGGTAGATCATTCTCTGACCCACAACAACATGGAACATATCTGCAGGCTGCTGACATGATTGCAGTGTCTGAACCCTTCAAGGAAGTTACTACAACATATTCATAGCACAGCCAGTGTCATGACTGTTCTGATGTGCAGTATACCATATAGCATGCTGATACATCACAGCAGGTAGCAAGGGCTGGACACAGATACACAGCACAGCAAAGCAACATCAGGGGCCACAGAACAAGACAATGTCATGCAGTTGGAGGATGCCCATGACACACTACCCACATTACATGTTACCCAGAATGCACTGCACAATAATGTGCAGCAATGCTATGCTCAGACAGTGGCCATATGCAGAGATAGACCATTACAAAAAACCTGACCATGCTATAATAAACTGAACTCAGAATTGAATATGTAATTGTTACAACCAGACATTCCACACTTAAGTATGCGGAGAACAAAACTGTGGCATATCAGACAATTTTAGGACAGAAAAATACAAAAGTTAACTGCCAAGCCATGTGCAGATAACACTTTCACAAATCATACTGTATATCAGGAACAACATGATTGACTAGAATAGCACAATAATAAGTACAGCAAACCCATCCAGCTATAATATTCACTTGCATAAATAAAGCAAAACACACACACACACACACACACACACACACACACACACACACACACACACACACACACACACACACAGTTCAAGCAGCAACTTACACTGGTGCATATTAACTGCAACTATAAAATATTTTGAATACTGTAGTTTGTTTTCTTTACCTTGTGTTTTGCTTTGCATTGTTTAACACAGCATATTAAAAAAAAAAAGAGACACAGCTCTCTCTCTTCTGTTGATACGGCACTTTTTATAGATACCCCCAAAAGGCAAACCCCATTTCTCGGTCACACTCCGTCCCCCCCCCTCTTTTTTTTTTTTTTTTTTTTCTTAGTCCTTCTAGCATGTCAGGGGATCAGTTGCAGCTAAGGATGTAGGTCTCATATTGTGCATTAGAACACTCTACAACATAGTAAGTCATTGTACTGTCACTACATGCATCATCACTTGTACAGCACAAATGACCTGATATGATATTCCAAAGACATGCGTCTGGAGCAATTCCCCCAGGCCTCCACTGAAAACAGGGTCTGTTCTAGTCAGACTTTCCAAGTCAATAAATGTTAAATAAAATAAATGAATAAAATAAACAAATAAATAAATGAAAAAGCAGACAAAATTTTATAAGCACAAAAACTAGAAGGAGGTATAACTGACAGAGGTGAGGACTTCATTATTGAGGTACCTCTGACTCAGTTCACAGTCAAGTCAATTTGCATGGGTAACAGCAAACACTGAAACAAATTCCATGTATGAACCCTAAGTTGCCAGCAAGCCAGCCAAGACATAAACCCCCAAGAGAAGATGTTGCAAAGATGTAGCAAATCCCATGCATACCTTGTCATAAGGATTTAAATATTCTTCACAGAAAGAGAGAGAGAGAATTCCATAGGATTTTTTTTTACTGAAAAAATGATCTAGTCTTGGTCTTAACTGTATGTCAGATATCATGAATTTTTTTTAAAAAACTGCATTTATTTCCTTTCCATTTCTTCCCCTTCTTCTTCTTCTCGTTTTTCCTTTTTTCTTCCTCCCTCTCTCCCTTCCTACTCTTTTTCTTTCTCCTTGCTTTCTGTAACAAATGGACTATTGGCATTTTTGTTTTATCATTTTAGGTTTTCCACAGATGGCCAATTCATTTTTCAAAGCAGTGCATTTATACAACAGATGTGGTAGCTCTCGTTTGCACTACTTTTGCATTGTTTAACTATAAAAGTCACATACTTTATTGTAATTGTAACCAAAAAATAAGATTGTGTAATACATATATATATATATATATATATATATATATATATATATATATATATATATATATATATATATATATATATATTATATATTATATATGTATTTATATATTGACACACACACAAACTCATATACATGGTACTAACACTGACATTAATCTTATTTTAATGTAATGATTCTTTTTGCATGCATAAATGTTAATTCCTTACTGATTTCAGGCCTATTGTCAAGTCCAGAACGATTTGTTGTCATTGTTGTGTGTCATTATGGGTCACTTTTAAATCTCCTTTGGTCTTAGATGTTGAATTTAATTGGTTGATTTTGACTATCTAAGATGACATATCTAACAGAGATCAAACTTGGTAAAACCAAATTGTGAAAACCAGCACTTTACTTCCATTGTTAGATGCCAAATTTATTTTTCTATATTATGCAAATAAAATCAATTTTGTCTCTACAGTGCTGGTTTTACTATATTTTTTAAGTCTAAGCAAACCATGTGAATATTCCCTTTCTGATTAAATGCTCTGGTTGACTATGTGTTGGATGATATTTTGGCTGGTTGAGTTCCGCTCACAGTTGTTAAAATCCCTGATCCCTGTTTTCCCCAGATCACTGCCAGTTAAGTATGCAAGCAACAGTGAGTATTTCTTTCCAAATATTTTTTTAAGTGCGTATAGTCGTGGAATTGGTATCTAAATATCTGGGGTGTGCAGTGGGCTTGCCCACCCCACACCACAAAAAACACTTTATTTAATGTTTTCATTGGATTGAGTTTCCAACAGGTTGATTTTGGCAGGTTTGGTCTTTGTCAAGTGGAAACTGGCATACCTGCTGAAAATCTCAGTTGTCTTGTGTCTAATGTACTGGCTTTAGGATAATTTAATACTCTTGGCTTCAGTTTTGGTATCCTCACTTCCTGCAATGGAGGTGACAACAACAAACGAGTAATTTCCAGCCACTAGCTGACTTCCACTCTTGTGAAGGGGGAAACATACTGGTCTTCTTGCTAGCTTTAGAAACCTTAACCTCCACCCAAGGTTTGTTGAAAATATTAGGTGTACTATTATCTTTCTTTTCAGTTTTATAACAATCATGGAATCAGACTGCAGACTTTTGTATAGTCAAAAGTTTTATGCCTCTAAGCACATTTTGCTCAGTGCAGAGATTCATCTGAGAAGTATGCATTATGTATCCAGCTCAGATAAGGGTGTACCCTTCATAACATGTAAGTTCACTAAGCTTTGCAGATCTGATCAAGCTGCTGAACTTTACTACAGTGCTTCAATTACATAGTAAAGCTTCTGACCCATTAAAGGGCTTTGTCTTTCCTAGTGAGATATAATACAGTCCTATTTGTTCCAGTTAACTTGTATATCAGAACTGTAGTTAGGCAGCTGCACTGGGCACCAGCTGTTATGGGGTGTGATCATCAAAGCAGAGGTGGATGTTGATATTCAGTAACTACTGCACATCACAATTCAACAGCCACACTGTACTTATCCATTTCACCATTCACAGTTGTGTGCTGGCCATTTATTATGTATGCTGTAATCTTCAAGACAGGATTTTTTGTTCCTCAACTTTCCTTCAAGGGGGCATTAGCCTGAGGATTGCCCAGGGTACTGATTTACATTGATACTGCTCTGTTCTACACCTTTAATTCTTAAAAGTTTTTTTCTTCAATATAATTTTTCAGTAAAAGTTTTAGAGTCAATTTCCTTAGCCTAGCTTGCTCTACTGCGTAGATTTGGTGAATGTGCTTTCTATGTGAATGCACAGATGAAGCATTTATTTGTCAACCCTGCTTTTTTCACAGTCCCTTTCTGTCCAATACTCAATTTGTTTTACTTTATTGTTCCTCCTGTTGCCTTTTTTTGCTTCTTTATATATTTGTTAAATGTTTCATCTCCCGTCTTGACTGAATTGCCTATGTTTTCCTCAATTTAAGCCCTGACTGCCTTTCTTGTTTTCTCCTGCTCACACTGGTATTGTTCTTTGCATTCTTGTTTTTCCTAATGATTTAGGTGTTCCATAACCTGTGATGTCCAATTCTTGATTTGTATGCTCCTTTCACACAAGGTGTTTGTCCTGTAAAGACAGGTTTGAAGTGTTCTGTCATAATGCCATTGCTGTCACTATACTATTTTGCTACAGCACGTCAGTCACTGCCTTATGTGCTCAAAGTCTACCTTCTACTAGTCCATTACCTTCTCTTTTGATTTGCCAACCTCTGTATTTAAACTTATTGTGAACCATACTGTTTGGTGGTCACTCATTCCCAAATGGCCTTCATTTCTAGATCATGGATTCCTTCTCGATTACCATCTCAGAACAGCAAGTCCAACACTATTTTTTCTCAGGTAAGTTAGGTACCAGGTTCCTGAGGTCTGCCCCCTGTAGGGCATCAGGAATGATCTTGCTCTTTGTTGTAGCTGCAAACAAGGTGCTCCAGTTAGTGGCTAATTTATTAAAGTCACAATTAACAATATCTTCCTTTCTTCAGTTATCCTAAAGATATTAACTACTATTTTCTTATATTTTTCCTGCTCACAGGCAGGCATCCTGAATACGTCTTATTACAGATGCTGTTTGATTATCACCTTTTGACCCACATTGCCACATCTATTTCCTGTCTCCTACTGTATTATCCTGCACTGCTACTTTTCCTTATGTACAGGACTACATTGCCTACTGTTTTATCTACACTGTCGCTGTTGTGCACTGTGCACCTTTATAAGGTTATATCATCTGATGATAAGAAAGAAATCTGTAGCTACCGTGTACTTGTACATACTATCACCAAGTATAATACCATTCTCACGTTAAGAAGTAAAGTATCCCACAATGCTTTGAGTCTGACTTGCCAGTTTGTAAAGAGTAAAGAAGATACATTGCCCTTACTGTGCCACCATTTTGTACAGTACTGAAGTTGCTGTTTTACTGGAAAAGTTGATGCATCCTCACATTATTTACACTACCTATGAACATGACTGCGTAAGCAAAAGTGAGCTTCGTGACTTTTCAAGTTCAGATTCAGGAAAGTGCATTTTAACAAAACACTATTACAATATAAAAATTAAATAATATAAAACAACAATTAAAAGACAGGACTTGCTAAAAAATAACATAAAAATTCACTCCACACCGTCATACACTAAGACAAATAAAATGTTTTTTTAAGGCCTGTCTGAAACTAGCCAGGGAGGATCATTCACAAAGCCACTGAAGTAACTAGTTCCACAGGTAGTTCCTGGTAATAGATACATCAGAGATTCAAAGCATTAGCCAATGGAACTGCTAGCAGCCCCGCGGAAACTGGCTGCAGAACCTATGCAGAGATATTCCTCCGGATTCGCTATACTTCCGTGCAGGACTAGCTTAGTCCTGCACGGAAGCGGCCATTTAGAAGCAAGACTGTAGCACGCTAGTCATATTAATGAAGCCTGAGCTCCTAAATGGACACTGACCGTGTACGAGTGCAGGGGGGCGTGTCTGAGAGCAGAGCTCTCAGAATATACACATCCCTGCAAGCAAGAACAACAGGTTACCAATAAGAATGTGCGAGACTGCTCATAAGTGTACACATACCCCCCAGCAACATCCCCCCAAGTTTATAAGAGGAATAGTTAATATATAAAATATAAACAAGCTTTTTTTTTTTAATCAGATAAAATTTAACTGTAGGTGTGTGGTTTGCCCATTCCTTAGCTATGTTTATTGCAGCTTAAATGGCACAAGAGGATACAAATTAAGATATATGCAAATGAACTAGTACTGCAATACTGTAGTGGGCAGAGCATTCACCTTACGAGCAGTCATTCCCGGTTTAAGTCCCACTCCAGTACATTCGATTTCCATGTCAAATTACTTTATGGACAATATTGTTTGTTGCACAACCTACTAAATAACATATATTTGTGAACTGGAGTACTGCATTAAATGCAGATGTAAGGTGTCATTGTCATAATAATCACAAGTGCCCCATACAGTATATGTACACATGAATCAGGGATACAAATTGAAGGTACAATGTGTAATGAATGATAAATCCATAGAGTTTCCAAATCCACCACCTTCCCAAGAACCATTTTACATTACTGTCTAAATTAGTGCGGTGGTAAACGAGAGTAAGCACTATTAAGCAAGAGTAAGCATATTTTAAGTGGGTTTAAGCCCGTTTGCATGGGGGTAAGCAATGTGCACACAAGTTAAGCAATATTGACACTAACTCTCTGTAAGCATATTTAACCGGAGGTAAGCATTGCTTACCGTCATGCAAACCTGCGCAAACCCACTTGCAATTGCTTAAAAGTGCCTTAATCACTCTGCATGCGACAGCTGCTGTTCTGGCCAGAAACAAAATAAACAGCCTTTGCATATCTTGAACCCAGGACCCTCTACACTATAGTCACAGTAGGTAACCACTAAGGCATCATAGCAGTACATAAGATTGAGGTATCACCAAACAGATCTTCACTATAGGAAAATCAAACTGAACATGTGAAAGGAATCTATATACAGTTTTATGTTGTATATAACCTACTACATAACATAAATATGTGAACTGGAGTACTGCATTAAGCCCAGATGTGAGGTGTCATTGTAATAAAGTGTTGAAATCCCCTAATAAACACAGGGTCCCCATACAGTGTACGTACACATGAATCATGGATACCAAACACATATATCACATGTAATGAATAATAAATCAATGCCAAAAAAGCAAATAGTATGCAAATTAAAAATTAAGCAATGCTAAGCATTGCACAGCCCAGCTTACTAGGTGTAAGCAATGTGTAGGCCAGCTAACTCAGTTTGCCCATTGGTATACCCCTTTAAGCAATGACAACCTTAGGTAAGCAGATTTGCCCATAGCTTAGCATTTTCAAAACTGTCTAATCACGGCAAAGTGCGGGAAATCGGCCCAATTTAAACCCAACAGGTGGGAATACATCTCATAACTGTTTGCAGCTTTCTCCTGCAGGCACTATGACTGGTATGGGAGTGGGTGTGCACTTCTGGGTGCAGCACTGGGACATACAGGAGTCCAGAGTCATGGCAGGACTCCTTGTGAAAGACCATGACCAGAGACTGCTGCAGGGTGAGTACCAGGGTTCCCAATACAAAGCGGAATTCTGGGAACTTCTTGCCCATGACCTCACCAGTGCCACTGGCATACCCTGAACTGGTGAGCAGGTCAGGCATCACTATACTGACCTGAAATGGAGAAAGGGGGATCTCTTGGATCAGTGGACCCAAGAAGCTAGGAGGACGGGGGATGTCCCAGCCGTGTATAAGTATCAGTCCACTAAATGCTTAATAATTGCCAGCTTATGTATATTATGGATAGGTTTGGCAAAATATTCCTCTTATGTCTTTCACAGCGGCAGATGAGCGGGCTGCAAACCAGGAAGCCCATGCATGTAGACTGCAGCGGTTGCTATACGAGGCAGGTTAGTAATACTCTTGCATGTACTGTCATAGGAAATAAATCTAAAAGTAGTAGTAAGTTAATTGCCTGTATAAAACCTGTATTGTTTACAGCATGTACTGCATACACCAGAGAATATGGCGGGAAGAGTCTCATATAGGTTGTATGTAAATAAAAGCATAATAGCCCGACAATAAAGGTTTAACTGCTGGACTGCATGCGTTTATTCTGGTATCATATAGTAATGCAGAGTTGCAATCTCTTAATAGTACTGTTGTATTAAGCACTGTTGCCCACACTGTGCTACATAAATAAAATGTGTAGGAATGTCTGTATATGACTGCTGTAATCACAAGCGGTCATATAGTACAACAGAGAGACTTAGACAGAAAACAGTGAAAAGACAGACAACATAATCCAAATAGTCCACTCAACTGAGATGTGAACTGTTGTATTTTTAGCACACACAGCCATGGTTCGAATCCTGGTAGTGGTAGTAGGTTGTATGCAGAATCATACCCCACAACTGTACAGATATGTCCCGAATGTCCAGTAAATTGGCCCATATCTGCTGCCTGTCACCCTGTCCCCCTGGCAAATCAGTGGGATGATCCCAGATGTTTAGACAGCAAATAAGAAATATAACTGATTGTCAGACATCTATAAGAACAAACCTGTCACTCTAGCAACTCCCCAAAATGTTATGAGAGTAATAAGCCAAGTATGTCCCATTTCCACCCCCATGTTATCAAGCTGTGACCGGAGTGTGTGCAGTAACAGAGTGAGACATATGTGCATAATACTAATGTGTAATCTGGTAATATGTGTGGCAACATTCAGGTAGTGCTAACAAACATTGCCCCCACAGGTCTGTCAGATGCGAACACTGTCTAGAAATAAAAGATTGATATCCTGTACTGGTACTGTTTACTCTGGTATTGTATGGCATTGTT
>NC_056725.1:83921171-83963671 GCF_019279795.1 Protopterus annectens | reverse complement strand
TATATATGCATGTAATTGACTGTAGTACTTGGTCCATAATAATGGGATAGATGATATGGAATGATTTACATGTGCCATCAGGTGTTGTTGTTATAATGATGTTCAGCTGAACCACTGCTATTGCCAATAGAGTCTGTCTCTGTGGGTAGTGGGCCATACCCATCAACTGTGCAGAGCAGCACTGACTGACAAGATGTAAGCCAGCATACTATGTATTATGTAATGGAAAACATGTATATTACTGTGGTCAATAGCTGGTGGTGCAAGTAATGCCATAATGATGGACATGTGGGTTCCAGAGCCCGCCACTTGCAAGACACTCAAGTTAGCATGTAATGAGGCATGCTGAAATGCCATAGGTGTGTAATAGGCTTAGCTGCAATCTGTCCCTATATATACCCCACTAATGTTAGACCGTGTCCATATTTGGCACCAGTCTGTGTTGTAGCAAGGCAGAACAGTGCAGCTGTGCAGGAAGGAGAGTTAGAGATTGTGGACCTGATGTCTGAATGTACCCTAGATATATATATATATATATATATATATATATATATATATATATATATATATATATATATATATATACACATGTATATCTACAGATATAATACAGACACCTATATGTATACATTTATATATATATAAACACTTATATACAACATAATATATATCTACACATATACAGAGATGTATATATGTGTGTATGTCTACATATATACAAACACACATATGTATATAAATACATGTCCCCTATATTTCCATCACATTGCTGCATGCTATGTGTGAGGGAGCATCACACATATCAATACACACACACACACATATGTATATATATATATATATATATATATATATACAGCAGTAAGTGTGAGCAACATGGACGGTTATGTCACATGTGAACTTCTTGTTGGGACCACATTGTCCTTGTCTGTGAAGGTGGGAATGGGAATTTGGGGAAGGATAGCAGATTATTTGTGGAGGTGGGTTGGGTTGGTGGATAGAGAGGACAGCCTACAGGGGTTGTATATGACACATGTGGTGGGTAAACACCCTGGATGGTGGGTGTCATCTGCAATGTGGAAGCCCATGAGCCCCCATATGGAAACAATGGGAACAAGGCCCCCACCCATTGCCAGTCACAACAGTAGCTTCATAGCCCTGAAGGTGTCTGGGCTGGAGGCTGAGCAGGAGGAGCATGTGGACCCTGTGATTGTGTACTGAGGGCCTCAAGGTGCTGTAGCACATCTCCCAAGTCTCTGTTGAGCTCCCTATGCAACAAACCCTGGACCTGACCTCGGGTGACAGAATCATGTCTGCGTGCGCTCCCACGGGGGGGGCACCACCCCCTAGGTTGTTCCACCTGAAGGTAGTGCAGGGCCAGAAGATGAGGAGGCCCCAGGGTGGGTCCCACATGTGATGTGGCCTGGTAACATGGCCAGATGAGGTGGGAGAGGTGGTTCTGCTGGCAGCTGTTCACTAAACATGCTATTGTGTCACTGTTATAGAACATATGTTGATAGTAATAGTCCACACAATCCCGGATTATGTCCAACAGTATGCATAGATATCCCCAATAACACATAACGACAGATGTGCAGCAATCACATAGCAAACAGACCACATGCATATAAGGAACCATAGTCACCCATACAGTGGCATGCAGGTGACATTGTCTGTAACAGGCCAGCAATGATAGTGTCCCCACAGGGAACATGGCTACAAACACATAGCACAAAGCGTGGTACAATACAATATATGCCCCAATGGTAGGTAAGCTGTAGCCATGCCTATTGAATTGTGTGAACAGTTTGTTGTCCCAGATATGGTGGGGGGGAGATAGAGATGTGTATTAACAACTATGGTAACCTTGCTGTATGAGTTGCTTAGACCTGTTTCAATCTTTATGTCTTTCAGGCAAGATGTCACATGGCAGATTACCTGTCTATTCAGCGAACAAAATAAGGTCATCATCAACCACCTGGTACAGCACTACCAGGTGCTCTTTGGCAGGACAGCCCATAAATAGCAAAAGTGGACCGCCCTGTGGAATGATCTAGTCCACAGGGTCAATCATGTCGGCCTGTATAACAGCAGTTGTGAGCAGGTCCGGCATCATTGCAGTGATCTGCTTTGCAATGCCCATCAGCGTGCTGCTACAGTCCAGGGGGATCACCTCGCAACAGGGGGCGGTCATGCCATCCTTCCTCACCGACACGTGTTGAGGAGCTCCTCGCCAGCCTCATGGCATCTGCCCGCCAGCACACGCAACAACTGGCAGAGACCATAGTGGAGGTGGGTGCTACCCACATACCAGCAGATGAGCATGCAGGTAAGACCACCGGGCACATCAGTAAACACTGTTGCGTATCCATCTGCATCTCTACAGGTAGATCATGCATATGTGAGATGACATATATATAGTCTGTTGCATAGTGGTAGTAATAAACAGATGTGCATAAGCTGTAGTATTGTGGACTTGCACTGTTGATGTATGTAATGCTGCACACACCCTGTACCAATGCCACAGCTGTGGCTGCTGACATTACATCTCTTACACACTCAGGTAGGTCTCTCTGGTATACCACCAAGGCAGCAGCCTGCAGCTTGTGAGTATGGTTTATGTGCATGCTTGCCAATACACCGGTCATGTAATGGCTATGATATATTCCATGCACACATCTAACACACCTACCCATAATGCATGCCATACATGTTCACGTATTGTTGCTGTTAACTGCACTGCATCACAGTGGTGACCATGATGATGTATCTGAAGGGTATGTCAGACACCTGCAATATGACTAACATCCTGTCATTGCAAAATGTGTCCACAGGGATGAACATAATGGTGGGACAAATGGCCTACAGTAGGGACATGTGTGAAACATCACCCTTATACAGTGCTACAACACTGTATATACCAGTATTACAATGGCAACTGTTACAGATCTACACTACGGCATATCATAATGCTGCAGTCCACAACCCTTAAAACCTGCAATGTGGTTCCAACATGAGCAATGAGTGTGTAATACAGAATCATAGGATAGGGCAGCAAATATGGGGAATACATACCTTCACAAACACTGGAAGCATATATGTGCACAAACTCCAGATAAAATATAGTGGAAGCAGCTGTTGAGGTACTGACTGCATGCATTTGTCATGGAAATGCACCTTTCGGCAAGTGCACGTCCCCAATGTCACACCATGTATTGGTCTGCTGTCCAAGATGTTTGGCCATCAAATGGGCACACATACCTGCAACAGAGGTAGCTGTGGCCTGCACACATCTTACATGACTTGGCGTGGGCCCCTTACCCAACAGGTAGCACCCATGAGCTGGACATGTAGCCATACCTCACCATTGCATATACTATGGCAAACAGTGCAGACAGTCATTTATGTGGCAAGGATGTATGGGACAGGAATGATGTAGGAAATAAACAGACAGCCATCCAAGACAGATGATGTCACATGTAGCAAACTGGTCATCCGGGTTGCCTAGTAACATGCCGCAACACTGAGGGGGTTACAGGAATGTCTAGCAAGTACTGGCTGTGCAGTACCCATGTCAGCAATTTCCTGGACTCTGCAAGTGTGTGGCCTATGGGTTAGGGTAATCAGATGTGACAGTTGTACCACAGGAAACATCAGCCAGGCCTCTCTACAGGTAGTGTATGCATAACAGAAAAGGTCCCCAAAAGTCATGCATTGCAATGTGTACTGGTGTACTATGACCACACTGGAAACCTACAGACAGTATCATGTAAGATACATATGCTGCACAACCAACGCTTCACCCCACCTCAGGCCCACCATCCCCATCTGTACTGTGCCGGTGCCAGTGTACACTTGTATGTTTGCCATGGGACTAGGGCTGTTACACGTGGTGTTCAGTGTTTGGGACACTGCAAACTGACACGTGTAGGCCATAGTTGTCAAGCATCTGCAAAAAGGTTGAAGGTGGGGAGGGGGTGTCATTATGACACACAAGTGCACTGCAGCATGGATCCTAAGGATGCTATGAATGGCTGTATCTGCACACAGTTTGGTTCAGGAACTGTGGCAGAGGTAACCCTGACTCTACAGCAATAGTGACAGCAGTGTGTGAACTCCAAGGGATGTGCACGTGAATTGGCCTTACAATCATGCAGAGTTGGGGGATATGTGTAGGGCAGACTGACCATATACTGGCAAATGCAGATGGCCCATGCTAGTATACCCCTGCCAGGAATAGTGACTGCTGTAGTACACATAACAATAGGTGCAACAAACCATCATGATAAAGGCATGCACACATGTGAACCCATGAAGTGTATGCATTGAGGTTAGCATCAGCACACCTAGCACATTTGTTAGACACTGCATTTGAATGTACAGGACATATGTCACATATCAGGCTTATGTAATGTTAGCATATGCAGTGATGTGGTCCCATGGCTTATCAAGGAAGAGGGTGTCATATCAATAAGGGTGTGTACACTCCCCATAGCCATGGTAAGGTTTGATGGTCATCAGTGTAATAGTATCATATTGGTCATAAATACACCGCTGATGTTGAGATCTGTAAATCAGACATCAGGCATTCACAAATGACATCTGTCCACATATCATCCCAGTTATGTGTCGGACAAACACATAGGGTCTGTGAGCATTAGAGCAGACATAGCTGACACAGTAATACACATTCAGCGATGGTCTGTATACCTGTGAAGTATGGTGCACAGTACAAGGCAGGGTGTGGAACAGGTGCATGTGTTTACCAGGGGAAGGGGCATCACTTACTAACACAGCCCATGCATCACACACATGTATACTGTTGCTAGCATGGATTGACTATAGCTGCACTGCATGCTGTTGAGTACCATATGTTATGCATGTTGGCAGATGGGTAATGGAAGGTCTGTGTGTACTATCTTTGTGCAACCTCACCTGTAGGTGTGTGTGTGTGTGTGTGGTGGGGGTTATTTTGTCTGTAAGTGTAATCTGGTGGAGTGGAGGGGGGGTTGATGCATGTAGGATGTGTATGTGCATGTATGTGTGTTTGTGTGGATGTCCATGTATGCACATGTGTGTTTGTGGGTTGTTCATACATCAGTACTTCCCTTTGGAATCGTGCAGTACATGGACATGGACTGACACATGAGACACCAGGAATACTTGTTTGATATATAAACTCAGGACAGCTGATAGTATAATATGGTCTGTAGCATGGAACATGCATTGGGAGGGAAAATAGACACCAGGTATACCATTAAAATTGCAATCACCAGAAAGGTGAATGACTACCCACATATGCAGCACTACAGATGCATTGGGGAATTACTAGACAACATCAGGGAGTGTATCCATATATTACTGTTGTCCACAGAACAAGTTGGTTGAGCAGCAAATTTTGCATCTACTGAGCAATAGTTACATATGACACTCCAGTGCGTGACATTAATGAGTGAAAGTAGTAGCCCCTAGCATATGAGGGCCATGCTCACAATGTCTGGACATACCCAGGGTGAACACTGGAGTAACAGGTTATGTGTTGTGATCACTTGTTTAGGCATTTAGAAGAATGATACATTAATGAGTGGTATTAATGAGTGTATGTTACCAAGTGTGATGCAGGATGGGGAACTTACGTGAATAAATCTGGGACTGTCTGTAAACTCATGGACAGGTAGGTATTATAGTGGAATCTCAGTGTGTGTGTGTGTGTGTGTGTGTGTGTGTGTGTGTGTGTGTGTGTGTGTGTGTGTGTGTGTGTATATGTGTGTGTATTGCTATGCAATGCTGTACAGGTCTTAAAGTGCATTTCTTGTTTTCTCCTCACAGGTGGCAAGGTGGGTTAGGTTCCCTCCTGCATGCAATCTGATGTTGGTGTCCATACAGACACCGAAAATGATGATAGGACTGTTGAGGCACAGGCGGGGTTGTCAGAGGCCGAAACTGTGCCATCATTTTATATCCCCCTGTTATCCACCCCAGCCCTGCACACAGTCACAGTGCCTATAGATACCCCATCACCATTGGCCATAGCAGAGGGACAGTTGGCCATTGGTGGCAGTGCACAGGAGAGTGTGGTATCTATGCTTGCTGTGTCTGGACACAGCAGGCATAGCCAGAAGTCTGGCAGGGCACCACATAGGCAAATGTACCAGGGTGCTCATGGGAGGGCCACTGGTTATCATGCCCCTGGCAGACGTGCCACAACTGGTACCCCCAGATGCATGTTTCAGACTGTCATGGGGGTGCAGGCACATATGGAACTGTATGCCAGACAGGGTCTGAGGCTGCAAAGGGCTGCTTTCTCATCTGTAAGTGACAACATCCATAAACTTGCAGGTGCCCTCTGTGATTATACCAAGGTCATGAATAGATGGTTGGGTGAGATGGGGAGCTTCATCGACCATGGATGTCCATGCTAGAACATGTGGTGGAAGTGGGGCAATGGCCGGATGGACGTAGGCCAGCAACACCAACATCTGGTGGTCGACATAGACGTGCAATGACACCAAGCCACTCTCATAGTGACAGTACCAGCCCCAATACTGCAGGGGAGGCGCTGTCCTCACCACACCACAGCAGGCCATGTGCACGTGGCCCTGGCCAGTCCCAGGAGGGACCTGGTTTCAGCGGACATATGTCATCATCAGGGGAGAGTAGCACATCAAGGCTTGTACCTCAGTGTGCCCATGGAACCCCTGGCAGGCACAGTCCACGCATCCATGGCCGGAGGCAGTGAACTGCACACCCTGCCAGGTATGGTCTGCAGTTGTCCAAGAAACACCTGTATAGGACAGCCATATGGCAGGACTGTGTGCATGCATACCCACACACTATACAAACACACCTAGGGCAACCCCATACCTATACACACCACATCACCATGCCCATATCAGCAAATTACACCCTTCACCCACACACATGGTATCAAATGTATGGACCACCCTCAGTCTCTTGCAAACCAACATCACACCCTTTGCATATGATGATACCTGTGCCATATCCCTGTCATCCATAACATCGATGCAGGGACAGGCTAATATGGTTCTGATGCACACGGTGACTGCACTACAGTGTACCAATGTACTGCTGTGTAACATCTTGTCGGCAGTAATGTTTAATGCTTACATGTCAGGTAGTGTAGCTGTCCAGTCATGATGGATTATAGCTGTTAGTAACACTGAGTGCTTGTGGTCTCCATAATGTTATCCATTTGTTTTGTAGGTGTACTTGTCAGCAGGAGGATGGTCTGCTGTCATATCTCACAAGGGTTATGGCACTGTGGTGACACCATGGCTGTGCCATATCCTGAGTACAGTTGAACACGTCACAGGTCTGTATAACAGTTACTGTCTGTGCCACATGGACAGGTGACCCCTGGGACATGTATAATCAGCAACCTGAAGTAGATCCCTCCACATACATGCACACTCTTACTTGGCAACACTGGGACTAGACCCCTACCTAGGTATGTAGTGCTACTGATGTGTGTGGCTTTCATTGCACACACCACACAGCATTTAGGATGAGGTTTGTTCCAGGTTACATGTTACATGCAGAACATCCCCAGGCACATACAGTATGGTAATGGGGGGTGTAATAGTTGTATATGGGCAATACACAGTGTGACATACCATCGTATACACATTAACAGACACATAACAAGCAGACACACATCCAAGAGACCTGGGCCTATCAGTGTTAACTAACTTGTCAGTGTGTCCAATGTGTTACAGGTAGGCTGCACACAGCCCATGCATAACTGGGCTGTATTGTGTTATCAGTTACCTGTATGGTTGATGGTGACAGCGGTCACCATACAGTGGTACATGGGACATGTACTGGGGGTACCATGGTGTAATGACAGTGCACACAGCACCCACATCCCACTGTGGATATTGTACACACTGGAACCAATGATGACACTCTGACATAGCCACCATCACACATTGACCACGACTGTGATACAATCCATTGTCCATCGCAACAGTGGTACTAAAGGGATATGCATCTAATGCATATGCCACAGACATAGTAGGGTGATGCATTGTCATGCCTCTCCTATGGGCAGCAACATCACTATCCATACTAATGTGTGGCAATGCGTATAGTAATAGGAATATGTGGCCTTGGAATGTTGTACCCTGCAGATATACACACATGCAAACATACACAAACTTGCCAGAATTCAGTGGGTATCCCATGCATATCAACCCATTTCTACAACAGTGTAAGGTAGCCTTTAGGGAGAGGAGCATACAGGATACATGTAATGTCTGGTACAGCAGCAGCCACATCTAACTATGTCAATGGGTGTTGCAGTGGGTGTAAAGGCCATCATGGTATTCCCAACTACAGGTATACAAGCACACAGACACTGATAGCCTCAGTAATGCACATGTGCACATTTGTCAGTACTGGGGTGCATTGCTGCAGGTGGCCATAGGTGTGTACCTGGCAATTTTCCATGAAGAGATGGGAAGTGTAAGGGATGTGTGTACAGTGGTATCATGCCAGCAGGCAATCTATTTACAGACACCACTATGGTGACCCTCAGGGTGAGAGTAACATGCATCAGCCAATCCTCTGGGTGCCTCCTGCAAATGGCCAGTGAGGTGATCCAGTTGACATGTATGTAATATGTATTACAAAACATGGTTAGTGTCTGTGTTGGAGACCTGTACCCAAGCATGTTCTGTTGACTGTGGTAGTGTAGTGGAGGTACCCATGACATGTGGTGCATACAGGGTGTTGTGTCCTATCTGTGCCAGTTATAACACAGCTGGGCAGACATGCCAGTGTCAGCCAAGCATAGATTGCCTGTACATATCCAAGCTGGATACCTGCTATCTGCACATCTATACAGGGACTGACAGACATCAGCTTGCCAACTAGCTATGCAGTAGGATGAATGTGTCAACAGATAGATGTCTGACACCAATATGTATGCCATTACTACATGTTGGCAGCCCTCATTGACATGTGCTATACAGACAGTAGTGTACAGTTAATTTCCACATGTCAGAGCATTATCAAGTAAGGAATATATACTGTGACATAGTTCACACACCAGGAACACAACAGTGAGGCCTCAGAGTCCATCTATGTATGCAGGGGTGCTTGTTGCCAGTACTACAATTAGCGATCTATTCTTGCTTGGGAAAGTACTGTCAACAGTAGTAACGGCATAATACACTACATGCCAGTGTGACGGCACATAACCTGGGATACTACCCTTATATGTAACACATTCACATGGATAAGAGTGATGCACAGGTCTTATATACTCAAGTGTCCCAGACATGACATTCACACCCCTTGCTACTGTAATGACAGCACATAGACGCATGTTATGTACATGGCATTACATATACTTATTACATATGTCATTACCCTGCTATGTTATCAGACTGGGATGCGAGCACTGGTTACCAGAGCTGAGCCATGCTTAGCAGGTGTCAGCATTGCTGCAATATAACACCTAAGCACATTTGCGCACTGGTAAGCAAAGCCTACACGGTGTAAGTGCTCATACATTTAACCGTAGCTTAGCACCATTTTGCTTTGCACAAACCCCCACAAATGCACTTAAAGATGCTCAAAACTGCCTTAACCACTCTGTATCCAGCAGCCATTGTTCTGCCCAACAACAAAATAAACAGCCCTTGTAGGTCTTGAACCCAGGACCATGTACGCTATAGTCACAATAGTTAACAATAGTTAACCACTACGCCATGACAGCTGTGAAGACAGTTGTTGTTTTTAAAATACATCTGTTAGTAGACATATTGAATAGTACTGAACAATCGCTGTGACTTCTACAATTGTATAGTACATGTTAGTGATATTACTGTTGTATCACATATGTTGTTATATCTAAATATACACATATCAGATACATACGGTGTGATACATCTGGGAAGGTATACACAACAGTAATGTTTACACATGACAAGGATATGGATATATACATATGCATATGGAGATATATGTATACATGTACATACACATATATATTCATATATATGCATTTATACACATCTGTATAGTGCATCATATATATGGCCATTTATAGATCTCTCTGTATATATATATATATATATATATATATATATATATATATATATATATACACACATATATATCTATATATATATGTGTGTGTGTGTGTGTGTGTATATATACATATATATATTTTATATATATATATATATATATATATATGTACATCATGTATGTACAATATACCTATTTATGTCGATATATATGTAGATATCTATAACTATATGTGCATATATATCTATATATCTGTATATGTGTAGACATATATAGCTGTGTATATGTATATGTTGTTGTTGTGTCTATATATATATATGTGTGTGTGTTTGTATATGTATATATATATATATATATATATATATATATATATATATATATATATATATATATATATGTACATATATATATCCATATATGTATGTAGATATGTATATGTCAATATATCTATATAGATATATGGATATATATATATATATATATATATATATATATATATATATATATATATATATATATATATATTTACCATATGTCCAGAACATGGAGTGGAGTCCTACCTCAGCACCAATAGTCTCAAACTCTTAGTGCAAGGGGATGTCATGTATGTATTGCAGGTATATATGTAGACTGTTGCTACTGTAACAGGGGTTGTCTTAACAGACATGTTGTGTGTGGGAGGTCACATCTGCTATTGACATGTACGCCATCAGTTACTGACAGACATCCTAAGAACATCATAGTACAGTACCTCTGATAGCACAGTAATGATCCTGTGGACTACAGCAGAGATACAACAGATATATGAGGACAGTCTGGCACTCTTTGGTCAGTCCAGAGGTATACACAGATCCCCTTCGTGCGAGACATGTGGACCAAGCCTGACAATGTGGATGTTAACATGTGTATATCACGTAAATACTGGACTACATTTGCCCACACAGTTGACGCATTCACACACGCCTCTCTGTCCTGACACATAATAACTGGTGGTGCAGAGGTCACATGGCCACATACTACCCAATAGTTAGTGACATACATCTGTACAGAATCCCACTGCTGTGTCAGAAATACACAACAGTTATGGTAGCCTGGGAGCAGTACATCTTGTAAATATCTGGACATAACATCACAGTGGGTAATTAAAGTAAGCTGCTAGGCATGTAACAAAACACTGTGCAAACTACAGGCAGACTGCCACAACACTGGCCTACATTTTGTATGGGGGAATACACATGTACCTGCAAATATAGCAGGCTCTACAGGCATGTCACAGCACAGAGTAACAGACATGTGTGAGAAAGTGCATACCCACAACCAATGTGAACACACAAACAGCCACATATGGTACACAAGCCTAATATGACACTATATGGACTGTCTGATCAACACCATCCTCAAATGTGCCACTCACACACTAACCCTACATAAACTGGGTCACGACACAGTGTGGTCCAATGCCTGTCTGTGGTATGGGACATGTGTGTGTTTGGCCCTACAAACATGTGAGCCGATAGTGTATCATACACTGGAGCAGCATGTAATATCAGCTAGAACAGGATCAAGAACAATGGCATCTACCACAGTCTGTACACAGGCCAAGGTACATATTCGCAATACACATACTGTCAACAATCACCATAAGTACACGGACCCCACTACTGTACACACAACTGCAGAATGCCCAGGTTATGTCCTCAGAAATAACCCCTACTATACATAACAAGTCTAGCAGTCTGATATCTGACTGGCTTGTTATCAGGTATAATGTCAATAAATAATGGTGTACAGAACATATGCACCTCTTGCTGCATGACATATGTACAACGGTTGGCAGGCATGTGGCTGGAGCCACAAACACTGGGCCAATATTGGCATGTTGCTGTGATACCCTCATACATTTCCTGTTGTAACAAGGTTTGTTGTGACATATATCCTATGAGGGATATGAAGTCAGTAGCTCTCGTGGCTGTCACCATGTACTGACTGCAATCCACAGACTATGCTTCTGCAGTTCTAAGATAGGTGATCTGTGAGTAACACAAGAAACATAAGACTCCAAACACTGTTCAGTCTGCAGATAACGGGAGTTCCCTCAAACACATAACACTGTCATGAGAGGTATTAAATTATGTAGACCAGCCATATCCACACAAACCCTGTTAAACCAACATTACTCCAAATGCAGAAGAGCAACACTTACATTCTGTAGTCATGTCTGGCACATCCCCCTCCTGTTTGTTGGCCTGTCTCCACAGTGTATGTTGTTAGAGGTATATCCCAATACCATCTGTGATGCTGTTTGCCAAACACCAACATGAGGTCCTGCTCACAATGAACGGAAAGGCCCAACACCCACATGATGTTCCTAGGTATAGGAGTGTGTTTCCATGCAATTGGCTATGGGAATGTTACTACAGCTGTTCCACATGCAATCAGCTAGTGGGAGACTGCAATTCATGCAGTGGTCATCAGCTGATCATGAGCATCACTTACAAAACACAAGCTGCTGCCTAAGCAAAGCAGATGTACTTCTCCACATCCACTAGAGAGGGAGTGAGATAGACAGACAGAGACAAAGTAAGATAGGGAGTGGGTGGGAGAGTAAAACCTAAGCATGTTTGTGTCACACACTTACCAGGACGGGGTTTCAAACCCCTACCTGACTATGGCCTATACAGTTATTGCATGCTCCACAGAGATTACATGTTAAGGAGCTGTGCAAAGGTATATCTGATGGTGAGTGGCATCTGCAACAGTGATATAGGAGGGATAAGGTAGGTGTAGTACACATGCCTGTCCACATGAACAGGTGTCAATGTCGACACAGCCACACTCTCTCAGGGACTCACACACATTAACACAGTTGGCAGGGTCAGGATTAGGCTTCCTAACTAGCTAGTTTTCCACAGTACAGTAATGCACAGGTATCACATGCACCACAGGGGTTATCAGGATGATATATGGGCAAAGGATATGTGAAGTTGTCTGACATCATAAGGCATGCTTCATTAGGCCAATGGAAGGTGTGGTGAGTGTGAATGGCATCAAATTCATTATGCTCCACACACGCACAGGCACAGGTTGCCAGTACTGACATGCATGGGTGCATTGCTTCACAGGTGTGTAGTGGTTGACTGTGCCAGAAGGCTGTACAAGGCTAGGTAAAGGGTATACCTTGGCATCAGGCCACATGAAAATGGTCTGCAGTGTGGCTCAGGGGTGTAGTGTTTGGATTGGCCCACACTGGTGGGAATTTTATTCAACATCCAGTCATCTGGGTTACTATTTTTGGTGGCCAGTGCTGTGCAATGCTTGCCATATATGTGTTCTATAGTTCATGACATGGACAGTGTCTGAGATGTGCACACGTCCCACATGCATGTTCTGTGACATGTGGAAGTGTACCTGGGGTGTCTGGGGCATATTGTGTACACAGATTGTTATCATCAGATGTGCAATTCCTGGCCTCATGTGGTGGAAACTGACAATGGACACCAGGTTGACCCTGCACCTACATTGACAGCATGACACAGGTATTCTCTGTTGTCAGTGGCATGTGTCCATACTGGGCATGTGTTTAAGGCATAGTATATAGTCTCACCCCCTAAAGGGCCTATAACCATACCAGAAGAATGTAGAGCTCCAGCAATCACTGACACACAGGTAAAAACAGCCCTATCCAAAGCAAAAAACACAGCTTCAATGGGACTGGACGGTGTCCCAGGCTGTGTCTTACACAAACTCCAAAATGAACTAACCCCTCACCTAAACACACTGTTCAAACTGAGTCTCTCTACAGGCTACATACCCATAGAGTGGTGCACAGCAAAAGTTACCCCACTCCACAAAGGTGGAGCCACAACACACCCCAGGAACTATTGCCCTATAAGCCTGACTAGCCTGGTCTGCAAGGCTGTGGAGCGCATCATCATGGAACTCATTAACAGAGACACTGGGAACCTCCAAACATTGTAACCTGCCCAGTTTGGCTTTGTTAAGGGCAAATCATGCCTCTTAAACCTGGTGGACTTCTTTGAGACAGTTACCAGGGCTTTAGATGAGGGAAAGGAGGTCCACACAGCCTACCTATACCTCACAAAGGCTTTTGACACCATTCCCCATTCTGGTATTATAGACAAGCTCACCAGCCTGAACATAAACCCCTCATCATGAGATGGGTTGTCAATTGGCTCACAGATAGAACCCACATGGTGAGAGTTGCAGACTCTAGGTCAGACTCTAAACCGGTTACAAGTGGCATCCCCCAGGGCTCAGTCCTGGGGCTCCTCCTGTTCGGTATATACTTCTCAAAGGTGCAGGCAAGCAAAGGAGAACTATGGCTGACCAAGTTTGCAGATGACTGCAAACTGGGGGCCATAATTGACTCTCCCGCTGATACAGACATCCTCCAGAAGGGTCTTACTGAGACGGATACCTGGTATCAAAATCATGGCCTCAAGCTAAATGTCAAAAAGTGCATAGTCATCCCCTTTGGAAAAAAAACAAAGTACCCGTGAACTACCACATACGTGGTGGTCCCCTAAATACAGAAAATGTAATAAGGGATCTGGGGACCCAAGTAGATAGTAATCTCTCCTTTGATAATCGTATTGCCAAGGTGGTTAAAAAATCCTTCTGTGTGGCCCACCTAATCACAAACGGGTTTGCATCTAGAACAAAAGAGGTTATTGTGCCCCACTACTCATCACTCATCAGACCCATCATAGAGTACAATGCCCCATTTTGGATGTACCTTACAAGACACCTGCAACAGCTGAAAAGACCACAGAAGTACCTCACCAAGAGGATTACTGGCCTCAAACAGATGTTCTATGCAGCCCAACTGAAGAAACTCCAGCTGTACTCGGTTGCATACCACTTACTCAGAGGTGATCTCTGCCTGACATACAAGGCCATGTCCAACCCAGAATTGATGGACATGCTCCACCTAAAAAAAAAATCCCCGAGAGCCACACGCTCCAGGGATCGAAACCTCGCCACAATGATAAATAGGACTTGCTGGAGGGATAGATTCCTGTCCCAGAGACTCCCCATGCTTTGGAACAGGATTCCAATCTACATTAGGCAGAGCACCTCACCAACACTCTTCAAGAGAAACCTTGACAAGTGGATGGGAAACAGAAAATTTACCCTGGGGATCACTGCAGTGGCTCTGCTGGACAGAGGCACAGGGAACTAATGGCTCTGCTGAACAGAGGCACAGGGAACTAATCTAAGGGGGTGGTGAAAGCCAACACATTCTGGCTAGGCTTACAGATGCCCTCTGGCAGATAGCCTAGTACTTACCTATGAACCTATGAATCTATGTACTTTGTGGGTTATATTTGATGGCACTACAGTTTTTGCAGGAGTCCAGTGGGGAACATAGTGCAGGAGCACTGTATGCAATTATGTGCCTATTGTAGTGATGGGACGGGGTGCCATGACCTCTGTAGTCTGCTGCAATCACACCATGGTTACTATC
Organism: Protopterus annectens; assembly: GCF_019279795.1. Lineage (NCBI taxonomy): Eukaryota > Metazoa > Chordata > Ceratodontiformes > Protopteridae > Protopterus > Protopterus annectens. The sequence goes on along the minus strand of NC_056725.1, from coordinate 83,948,127 downwards.
TGTGGGCAATATGCAGGGAACTACCAACAAAGTGGTTGTTGCCTAGCCAAGTGTGTTTGTGTATGACACATGGGTTGAGAGTTTTCTCTGGGTAATACAAGGGTTGCCTAAATTGTTCGCCAGGCCTTGATGTCACATGTAGGGGTATGGATTGTCAACCCCAGCCTCTCTGCTGTTTGACATCTGTTATCCTTGTAAGATAGACATTGTGACATATAATAGGCCCACTATATAAGAAATGTGCGAAACCCACTCTACAATGCGTTCAGTTGTTACACACTCACAGTTACCTCCACACAGGATACAAATGACAAACCCAGACACACACACTAAGTCTCACAGTTGCTATGTTTGGGATTGGAACTCCTATTTAACTAGTACATCACACAACAGCATTACACAGTTATACTACATGCCACGGAGATTACTGGGCTACTCTTTCCCATATTTCAAAGTGAATTACATCAGCAGGCTTGTCAAAGAAGGGCACTGGAGGTTGTAGGGCACTGGAGGTTGTAGTTACTGTGAATGGCCTCAAAAGCATTGTTCTCTACACAGGCAAACACACAAAATCCACACTTACCATGTCTGGGAATAGAACTCCTACCTAACTAGTTTAGCACACTACAGCATTATGCAGTTACAGGACACGCCATGGAGAATACTAGCTGCTTCGTACCCAAAGGTGTATTTCAAAATGAACTACATCAGTAGGCTTGCCAAAGAAGGGCACTAGAAGTTGTAGTGACTGTGAATGGCCTCAAAAGAATTGCTCCCTACACAGACAAAAAAACACACACACACACAAACTTGCCATGTCTGAGAATAGAACTCTTACCAAACTAGTTTATCAAACACCAACATTACACAGTTACAGGACACGCCACGGAGATTACTAGGCTACTTATTCCCCAAAGGTATATTTCAAAGTGAATGACATCAGCAGGCTTACCAAAGAAGGGCAGTGGAGGTTGTAGTGACTGCCCTCAAAACCATTGGTCCCTACACAGGCAAACAAGCACATGCACAAACATCCACACTTGCCATGTCTGGGAATAGAAATTCTACCTAAATAGTTTATCACACTACAGCATTATGCAGTTATAGGATGCACCATGGAGATTACTGGATTATTCTTTCCCCAAAGGTGTATTTCAAAGTGAATCCACATCAGCAGGCTCGCCAAAGAAGGGCACTGCAGGTTGTAGTGACTGTGAATGGCCTCAAAAGCATTGCTCCCTACACAGACAAACACACACACAAACATCCACACCTGCCATGTCTGGGAATAGAACTCCTACCTAACTAGTTTCTCACACTATAGCATTACACAGTTATAGGGCATGCCACGGAAATTACTGGGTTACTTCTTCCCCCAAGGTGTATCTCAAAGTGAATGACATTAGCAGGCTTGCAAAAGAAGGGCACTGCAGGTTGTAGTGACTGTGAATGGCCTCAAATGCATTGCTTCCTACACAGCCAAACAACACACACAAACAACCACACTTGCCATGTCTGGGAACAGAATTCCTACCTAAGTAGTTTATCACACTACAGCATTACACAGTTATAGGCCATGCCACAGAAATTATTGGGCTATCCCTTCCCCAAAGGTGTATTTCAAAGTGAATGACATCAGCAGGCTTGCCAAAGAAGGGCACTGTAGGTTGTAGTGATTGTGAATGGCCTCAAAAGCATTGCTCCCTATACAGCCAAACAACACACACAAACATCCACACTTGTCATGTCTGAGAACAGAACTCCTACCTAACTAATTTATCACGCTACAGCATTTTGCAGTTATAGGACACACCATGAAGATTACTGGGCTACTCCTTCCACAAAGGTGTATTTCAAAGTGAATGACATCAGCAGGCTTGCCAAAGAAGGGCACTGGACATTGTAATGACTGTGAATGGCCTCAAAAGCATTGCTCCCTACACAGATAAGCAAACACACATAACCACACTTGCCATATCTGGGATTAGAACTCCTGCCCAACTAGTTTATCACACTACAGCATTATGTAATTATAGGAAGCACCATGGATATTACTGGGCTACTCATTCCCCAAAGGTGTATTTCAAAGTGAATGACATCAGCAGGCATGCCAAAGTAGGGCCTTTGCAATTGTAGTGAGTGTGACTTGCCTAAACAGCGTTGATCCCTACACAGACAAACACACACACACACACACACACACACACACACACACACACACACACACACACACACACACACACACAGTTGCCACATTTGGGATTAGAACTCCTACCTAACTAGTACATTACACTACAGCATTGCACAGTTATAGAACATGTCACAAAGATTACTGGGATACTCCTTCCCCAAAGGTGTATTTCAAAGTGAATGACATCAGCAGGCATGCCAAAGTACGGCATTTGCAATTGTAGTGAGTGTGACTGGCCTAAAAAGCACTGATCCCTCTACAGACAAACACACACACACAGTTGCCACATCTGGGATTAGAATTCCTACCTAACTAGTATATCACACTACAGCATTATGCAGTTATAGAACGCGCCACAGAGATTACTCGGCTAATATTTCCCCAAAGGTGTATTTCAAAGTGAATGACATTAGCAGGCATGCCAAAGTAAGGCATTTGCAATTGTAGTGAGTGTGACTGGCCTAAAAAGCATTGATCTCTACACAGACAAACACACACACACACACACACACACACACACACACACACACACACACAGTTGCCACATCTTGGATTAGAACTCCTACTTAACTAGCACATCACACTACAGCATTACAAAGTTATAGGACACACCACAGATATGACTAGGCTAATGCTTCCCCAAAGGTGTATTTCAAAGTGAAGACATCAGCAGGCTTGCCATAGTAGGGCAATGGGGAGTGCAGTTTGTGTGCATGGGCCATAACCCATTCTTCTAGAGGCAGACACACCACACTCAGGCATACACAGGTTTATATTCCACAGGTACGTGTATACAACTGCTAGATGACTACTGACTTGTATAGTCATGTTGCACAGTTAGCACTAGCACCACAGACACTCTAGTGCTGAGGGATTCCAGAGGCAAATGTCTATGGTGACTGACATTTGCACCTCATGTGGTTTTAGTCAATTGGATGTGTGCCTGGTGGGACAGGCCTCATGATGGAAGGCTCTTTGTCACTGTCACTCTCTTCCACACATCTATGTATGTGTACTTTTGGCCTACTATAGTGTGTTGTCCTTGGATATATGTGTGTATTCCTATACAATGTGTGCGCAAATCATGACTGGTGTGTACTGAGGAGTGTATGCACTAACATCTGCGACTGTCAGATATGTACGGTCCACTGTTGTTGCCAGACATGGGCTTCATTTCTTTAAGTGTGTGAGCATGCCCAGTATGACCTTTCAGTATTTTGTTGTCTGACATGGCCTTCATTTCTTTAAGTGTGGGAGCATGCCCAGTATGACCTTCTGTATTGAATGTGTGAATCCATTCCAGGTAGATTGTACTCCAGTGCAAAATTTTGTGTTCTACACCTACAGCTAGCAAGCTGTTTCTGCAGGATATCTGTAGATCAACTAAGAAAAACAAAAGACAACAGGAACAGCAGCAGTGTATACCAAAGAAAAATGTAGATTTAATTTGCTATTCGTCAAAGGCGACTTCATCAGAAATACAATTCACTACTACTGATAAAGTCACCTTTGATGAATAGCTAATTAAATCATTTTACGCTAAAAGACCTGGTTTTCTCCTGATTTTTGGTGTTTTTGATCTACATATCTGTAGATCAGTTGACAACATGGGGTCAAAATGGGCAACGGATAGTGGGTTACTGTAGGTAATTGTGTCTGTGCTGCTTCTGCTACATGGTCCTGGTGTTAGCAGAGATATTCAGACATATGTACTGTTATACACTGTTATGTTTTATGTCAAGTACTGTCAGGTAGACATATTTGCTTGCAGTGATGTCCTGGGGAACACAGGATGAATGCAGCTGTGTCCAGTATTGTGGTCAGCAGCCTACATATTCTTGCACAATCATGCCATTCTGGAGTGGAAGCTGCAGACACTTGTTGCTGTGTCTGTGTAAATGGTTCAGCACCTTGGTACAGTGGTGGCAGAGGATCCTATGCTTGTACATCCATTGACGTGACAGTATGGCCATATCCTGCTGTGGCCATACCTCACAGCTGTACAGATTCACACAGGTTACCCAGAGGCAGGGATCATAATTCTGGACATTACTCCTTCACATTGTGGTTCACGAGCAGGTTTGTAGCCACCCATTCTTGTGTTAGCAGCCAGGGATAGTATGTGCACACAGTTGAGTTTTGGACTTCACACACTCCATGCTGCTCATGCTCCCACTCCCCCACCCCTATTATTATATCTTCTTCCATACATTATGCGAACATTATCTGATATGTTCCCTATAGTTATCACCTCATCCCAGCAGTAATTTGGTGTTGGTCCACAGTTCATGCAGTAGGACATGGTGGACATGCTACTGTGATTTGTCCACATGGTCTTGCATTTGGGTTCTGTGGACTGTGTTATGCTGTTATTTGGGAGTCCATGACATAACATACATTGGCAGTACAGGTGAGACACACTCCTTTGACAGAGGACTGTAGGCCATTTGGTAATGATGCAGGCCAGCTGTAGCAGGCCATTGCATTCTGTCACTCCTATAGTCCCGGACTGTGATACACTATATTCCCCTGGGGTAATAGGGTAGGTGTGCAATGTGTTCATGCCAATACTTTCTGTCAGTATTGATCCAGTGGTGTAGATGCTGGCAGGGTGCTGCTTACAGCTAGGGACTCACCTGCATGGGACACCTGCTCTGTATGCTGCATTTTTTCACTATTGCCATACACAGGTGGGGGTCATATTGTATTCATTCGCAATAGCAGGGATAAGTCCGGAGATGTACCTGTGGGTGTTGGTGGGGTGAGATGGGTGAATGTGTGCTATGGACATTACTTGCATCTGACTCACAGATATGCATGGGGAATTCCACTTATGCTGGCTTGTGCAGGGACATCAGCTGTTTCTCAATGCATCATTCCTATGACCTTTGTGGTCTGCCAGTGTTTGCCCAGATGACATCGGTATTCCCTACTACAAGCCCAGATAATATGCTGCAAACCTGTATGTACAATTCCAAGGGTGTGTCCATTTGACAGTTACATATTATACACTGTCTGCCTGGAGTACTTCCCCTTGTGTACTGCTTGTACATCTGGACCGACATTCATGCTATGTCCATCTTTCAGATGGTGACACATATTACTTCCAAACATTTACTATGGCTTACTGCTGGAATGTGTTATACTGGGAAGGATTGTGTTTGGCACTGCAGTTGTGAGAACTTGGCCCTGTCATCAGCAGTACTGGGCAATGGCCACCAGGACAAACCTCACCATGCATACATACTGACCACTCTCACACAATATACAACACACATCAACCTAACACACGTAGACCTGCATATTGTACACATGCTGCAATCTATCCTGCTACTTTGGCCAGCTCAGGTAATCTGTGCTCCACTGTTATTATACCTACAAATACATGTTACTACATTTCTACATAGGATTGTGGGGTACACCTGTCTGTTACTACATTTCTACATAGGATTGGGGGGTACACCTGAGTGCTACTACATTTCTACATAGGATTGTGGGGGGGGCACACCTGACTGTTACTATGTGTCTACATAGGATGGAGTGCACACCTGACTGTTACTACACTTCTACATAGGATTGGGAGGGGCACATAGTGGCTGTTACTACATTCCTACATAGGATTGGGGGGGCACACCGGACTGTTACTACATTTCTACATAGGATTGGGGGGGCACACTTGACTGTTACTACATTTCTACATAGGATTGGTGGGAGCACACCTGATTGTTACTACATTTCTACATAGGATTGTGGGGGGGGGGGGCACACCTGACTGTTACTATGTGTCTACATAGAATGGGGGAGCACACCTGACTGTTACTACATTTCTACATAGGATTGTGGGGGAGGCACACCTGACTGTTACTACAGTTCTACATAGGATTGGGGGGGCACACCTGGCTGTTACTACATTTCTACATAGGATTGGGGTGGCACACCAGACTGTTACTAAATTTCTACATAGGACTGGGGGCACACCGGACTGTTACTACATTTCTACATAGGATGTGGGGGCACACCTGACACTTGTACACATTTGCTATGACTGTACTGGTATGTCAGGTACTCCATTTCATTCTGTATTCTAACTTATCATGCTGACTAGAGCCATATCAGTGTACTACAGGTCTTAGGTTTGATTGACCTACATTTCAGTTTTTGACTTCTTACCCTTCAGAACTAACATCCCACTGCCTGGCCTGTTATAGTCTGTCTGTGTAGGCCTGGGGGGGATGTTCTCCATAGCCATCAATCAGAAGCCTTAGCACAGCCTTTGTTTGTGTTTGAATCAGAGGCCTTAGCACAGCCTTTGTTTGTGTTTGTCTACACCTGTCTTGCTGGCTAAGACTGTTGTTGGTTATGTGAGCCTCCCTGACTGGCATGTGTGTGTCATATGGACACACATGTGGCTTAGCACATTTCCTGCAGTGAGATTTGTCACCTTGTCCAGTACTGGCTACTATGGTGACACCAGTATTTGTTACAGATCTCATCCTGCCACTATAGGTGTCTACTATCTGCTGGCATCCCATTCAGCCACCAGATTCCCTTGCATGCTCACATCCATACCATAGATACAATAAATAACACATACTACTCCATTCAGCAATTGGTAGGAAGAGTGACTTACCTTGTGGCTGTGCCAGTTTTGAGGATGGTGCTGGAGGGCTGACTATGTCAGATGCACATAGTACACTCCCTATACATGGTTAAGCACAGGTAGTGTCACATTTGGCATCTCTTTTACTGTATGTGCGAGTCAGAGAGAGGTGTCATTCCCTGGGTCCCTACTGTGTCACTGTGTATGCTATGCATTGCCTCTTTGCCAAGGCCTAGGCATACTGAGCACACCTCTTTCTGCCTACTGGGGCAGGCTCAGGTTGTTCCTCCTCCAAGTCACTCTGTGCCTGTGCAGGCCTTGGAAATGGTGGGGGGCTGTGTAGCCCTGCCCCATGCTGTTCCTGCTGCAGCTGTTTCTGCAGGATCATATTGTGTAGCAGGGCACATATGATGACAATCTGGGTACATGTAGCTGGTGAGTACTGCAAGGCTCCACCAGATGTGTCCAGGCACTTGAACCGTGACTTGAGCATCCCAAACACATGCTCTATTATGATTCTGGTCTGTGCATGTGCCTCATTATGGAGTTCTTGTTCGGGTGTGTGTGCATTTCTGATGGGTGTCATCAGCCATGGCTCCAGTGCGTAATCAGCATCCCCCACTAGGTGACCATAAGGGATGTCCCCACTGGCAAATCTCTGCTACAGCTGCGTCAGATGCCAGATGTGGGAGTCATGATAGCTTCCAGGGCAGCCAGCACACACATTCATTATAATGCCCTGAGCATCACACACAACCTGGCAGTTGATGGAGGGGAAGGCCTTGCGGTTGATGTAGACCCTACCCCGCTCACCGGGTGGTGCTTTGATGCATATGTGTGTGCAGTCTATAGCACCCACTACCTCAGGGTATTTTGCTATTTGGTGGAAGAGATGCATATTGCTGGCCAACGCATCACGGGTGTTGGGGAAATATACGTGCTCACTGGTATGTGCTGACATGGCATCCAGGAAGTGGTGAAGTACCCTGGATGTTGATGCCTGTGAGATCCCCATGGCATCCCCAGTTGGCCTTCGGGAGGTACCTGTGGCTAGTATTCTTAGGCCTACACATACCTTGGAATCCACTGGGATGGGTTCCCCTCTGTTAGCTCTGTGTGTCAGGTGTGGCCGGCACAGCTCAACAATTTGCTGTAGAAGGTCCCTGTCCAGCCTATAGTGCTCCACTATCTCCAGCTCATGTAGCCCCTGGTAGGTTACCTTGGGTCTGTGCACTCTTCTCCATCTCCTCACTGTGGGTTGGTCGACAGCATTCTCATCCTCACCACCCCCAGCCTCTTCCACATGTTGATGCATGATAGCTGCTGCAGCCCCTATCATTTTCTTGCATTTGTTTGTTAAAATTTCCCCGCTTGTGTACACCGGTGGTGTAGAGTATGTCGGAAAAAACAGAGGGTAAGGTGTTTGCATAGTTTATAGTGGTGTGCTGGGCTGGGCTGGTCTGCTGCCTGTGTAATTGGCTGATTCTGATACATTTCACTTGCCAGCTATGCTAGTTCTCCTTGATTACCTTCCTACTGCTGTTTTCCCTTCCCATTGCCTTCCTGTTTAAACCCGGGGGCACGGCAAACAAACACAGTGCTCAGATGTGCACAGAGCTGCTATTTCCTGGTTTACCTTTTTTTCCTTTAAAACCCAGTGCGCGGCATGCACACCCATTTAGGCAATGTAAAGAGTGCTCTGCTAAGCTAAGGGCAAACCTGAGCCACAGGGCTCCAGTAACCTTGCAGTATGCCTGACACACACACCCTATGATGTCAGCTAACTCTTAGTCTTGCACCATGCTATTCTGGCACTTACATGGTTGGATGCTGGCTAGCATTAAGGGGAAATCTGGGATTCAGTATCATTCCCCTCATTTGCGTCGGACTGCCTGCTAACGCATAGTTACAGGTCCCACACTGAGCCTTCCCCCTTAGCAACCACTATTCACTGGCCATGTTGTCTTCTGCCTGCCAGTGAGTATAATGGCAAAATAGTAATTTTAGTTAAAATGCTTATTTCAGAATTTGTTTTTTATTTTCAGCCCGATCTCATTTGTGAGCCGCTGCTCTATGCTTAAACAGCTGAAATCGGCTAAAAAAAAAAAAAAAAAATTTTTTTTTTTTATTTTGGCAACTGTTTTTCATGCCAATGGCCATATAGTTGGCCATTGGCATGCTTTACACATACTATGCACCCTTTCTTTGGAGCTGTCATGGCTCCATTTTGTAGTTTGCAGAAATGTACTCTGTTACTAACCGAGTACATTTCTGCACACTACATTAGTCCTGCATGGCCGGCTGACACCTTCCTGGATTGCAAATTCATCTCATTTGCATGTTTTACACCTGCAAATGGGGTAATTTGCATATGGGGGCTCTAACTGTGCAGGAATAGTGCAGGAGCGCTCATGCACATCCCTGGAGCGTATTCCTGGATCGCACAGTGGCCATATTGCCTCCAGCAGCTCCTGCACTATTCCTGCACGCCATGCAGAGCTTGCTGAATCTGGGGGATTGTATCAAAGCTAGGATGTTTTTCAGAAAATAATGCAGAAAATACCGTTCAGACAAGAAAAGTTGTGCCAGTGAGTAGAATGAACCCCATCACGTTCAGAGTAAGTCGATTTTACTGAAAACTAATAGTTTTAACTTTCAGTGTGCAGTTGTTTTGCTAAAGTTTGACCATTTAGTTCTAGAAAACTATTTTTTTAATAAAATACGATGAAATTTAGCCCACCAGAAACATCTATTTGCCTTTACAGCATCAATGTGTATGTTTGCGCATATCAAAACAGCAATCAGGTTGTCAAGCAAACACTTTGCTGTTTGCATTAAGGAAGGAACTGGAGGCAATATACAGTTCATTTTCATTTTCAGTGGGTCACAATATTACATACGAGTCAATAATTAGTAAGCCCAATGAATATTTTATGCCAGAAAGAAATATTTTTCATCAGATGTGATCAAGCTAAAGCTGAAAGCATGGAAACTTCTGCAACATAATTCTATGAACTGGCTGAAAACTGTGTACCAGAAAAAAAAATGAACTGACAGAATTGTAACTGAGCTGGCTGTTACTGAAGTATCACAAAAGTTACAATTAAAAGTTTTTTTTTTCTTAGTTCAGGTTTTGTTCCTGAAATACATAAATAATCTACAGTCATTCCTATCTATAAAAGTGGTGACGGACTGGCAGTACAGATCTACAGATCTGTCAGGCTAACTTCATTGTTAAGTAAGTGTTTTGAAAGATGTATCACTGAAATAATCAGTATTGAAAAAAATATTGCATCATTTAATATTTTAAACAAGCAGTTCAAATACACCTGGTGACAAGTCCAGACAACCTCACACAGTTAAATATCAATTAAGCTTTTGGCTCTGGAGAAACTTTTTTACTTGATCATTTGATATTTACCATCATGGATTTATAAAGGGTCGGTTGACACTTCCTAACCTCTTTGAATTTCATGATCACATAACTAAACCCATGGATATCAGTTTATGTACAGATGTCATTTATTTAGTTCTAATTAAAGCCTTTGATCTACTATCATTTGACACTGCTAACAAAGTCTTAAAAGACCTAGAGGTAAATACTTATTTGATTAGGTGGATAAGTAGATAGTTAAGGGGTAGGGGAAAGTTTGTAACTACACAAGGCAAAAACTCAACTCCAGCTCGTGTTAAATCATGAGTGGCTCAGGGGCTGGTACTGCTTCTTTTCCCACTAATGAACATTGTTGACCATCTAAGTATGCAGACAACTGCAAAATCAGATTTTTTGCAAATAATAATGATGACTTGTATATTATAAATGTATACATGCTACACATTAGTAAGTGAGCCAACATAACTGGTTTGTCATTTGGTGTGAAAAAATGCAGCACAATGTATTCTGGGAAACCTGTTATAATCAAACCAATCAAATTATCTTCCTTCCCCGTATCAGAGATGAACCATTTCAGGGACCTGGGAATCATGACTGACTCATATTTTCCTTCAGAAGACAAGTACAAGTAATGTATAAAAAAAGTTTTACAATAAATGGGCATGATTCTAAAAAAAATGTATAATAAGGGATTCCTCTTGTTCAATAAAATTATATAAAGTTTACATTAGGTCAACCCTGGAGCATAAAAACAGTTTTTGTACATATAATATTGTGCAATTAAAATGTATAGAAGTTGTACAAAGAAAATTTACTAAACAACTACCTGCTATAAAGGATTTGTCCTAAGAAGACTGGTGTGAACAGTTAGATCTATTTACTTTGCATTATAGATATATCAGAGGAAAATGCATACTTGCTTGTAAAGTATTCAATGACTCATTTCTTCAATCGTCTCCTGGTCCTGTGATGAACAAAAAATAAAGACTCACAAACATCACAACTTAAAATTTTGTAATTATGTCATAAAGATGTCAGAGCTGGTTATTTAACTCATGCAATAGCACAATTATGCAATGTAATACCTGAAACTATCAGAGGTGCCACCAATATGGATAATGTTATTTCACTTCTTAATAGATGGGCTGATAAATGGGTATTTGATCCTATGCTCACTGGGATAGTATTTCTTGAAGGTCGTTAGGCCAGAAAACTTTTCTCCAACTTATGAACTTATGAATTTAACTTTAGAAAATGTAATATAAATGGCTAGAGATACTGAACTAGTAACAAAACATTAACATGAATAAGGCAAATGATGTGCAGCAGGTAAAATGTCAAGTTTAAAAAGAAATATGATACTGACCAAAGTAAGCATATGCATGAGAAGCAGAGTGACTGTAAGGTGGGTAAATGCACAAGGAGGAGGCTTTGCCATTCTGAGTCAGAGCAGTGTGCAACATGAGCTATAAGGTATGGAAATGTAGAAGGATGGGACATTTGGCTATGATTTGCAAAACTAAGCTGATTAAAGGAGTGGATACTGAAAATAAAACAGAAAAGTGTGCAGAAAAAAATCCTTAGTGCAATAAGTACAATGCCAGACAATGAATCAGACTGGCAAGTCAAATTCGCTATCCATGGAGTTTCAAGACTGAGAAAAGGGCTGATGTTACTGTGATATCACTTGCTGTCTACAGAAGCATCCGCATTTGCATGAAGCAAAGACAGAAACATGTAGGCTTACAGGCAACCTCAAGTACATTGGTAGAATTTTTGTCTGAGTGGAAGGGGTGAAAGTACGGGTTCTGGGTTTATGTCTTGGATGTTCCATATATATATAAACAATCTGCTCAGCAGTGCTATGGTATAAAAATGTGGTTAATTATCTGCTTTACTGAGAATCAGTGCAGTTAAACTTATAGCAAAATGCTGTCCCATATGGTTTGACTACATCAAGCATTTCCTGTGCTGTATAAAACATAGGCAGAACTTAAAAGAATGCAAGTCGTTGGTATGATTGAAAGTGTAACTGAAGCAATGAATGGTTGGCCAGTGTTCCCGTTCATAAACAAAAATGTCCGTGTTCAAATGTGTGTTGATTTGTAAAGGCTTAATGATGCAGTCACATGAGAAAGGTTTATTCTAGGTACACTGGAAGACATAGCAATGTAACTGGTTGATGCTAATGTGCTCTCCACATTAGATGCTGCAAATGAATTTTGACAAATATCCTCAAAGAAAGATAGTCAGAAGAAAATTTCAACCATCATTATTCCAATGGGAAGGATTTATTTCAACAGACTGCCATTTTGTACAACTTTAGCACCAGAAATATTTCAAAGTAAAATGAGCAATTTGTTAAAATGGAAGGAAACTGTTGTTGAAGTCATGGATGGCATATTGGTGTGCAGTCATCATAAAGAGACTTATTATTTTAGGTTAGAGGAAGTACTTCAAACAATTAAACATTCACTTTTGAGACTGAATGTTAATTTAGAAGGTCTGTGGTTAAACACTACAATCACAAAATAAATGTTAATGAAATCAAAATATAAGCTACATCATATCAAAAGCAGAGCTAAAGAGTCCAACTTGTGTGACTGAGGTACAGTAAGGTCGAGGTGTGACTAAATTCTTGGGCAAGTTTGTACCAGATCTGTTAACAGTCCTAGACTTGTTAAAGAAAGATAGGCTCAAGCCTTCAGCAAAATGAAAGAAATGCCAACAAGTGCTAGCATATCGTGACACCAACAAGCCAACAACTGTAACTACTGATGCTCATAGCGATGGCCTAGGTAATGCATTACTCCAAATGGTTGGACAACTATTACATCATCCTTTTACCTATTGCACCAGAATACTAACTACTACTGAACAGGGATATTCATGGACTGAGAAAGAATGCCCTGCAAGTCAGAGTATGCGAGAAATTCTCCAGGTACATATTGGGGGGGGGGGGGTAGAGATTCCAACTCCAGACGTATCACAAACTATTGGCTCCACTTATTAAATCCTATGATTTGGGCAAGGTATCATCACTATGTCAGAGACTGCTCATGACACTGATATGTTTCAATGCTAGAGTAATTCCTATCCTTGGAAAATGGTTAATCATGGCTGATATTTTATTCAAAAATCCTATCTGTGACCAGATGCAGTCAGGTATGCAAGAAAACGTTGCTGCTTTTGTGCAGAATATTATGACTCTACAAACAAATGACAAAGTAACTGCAAAGAGACTAAAGAAGTTGAAGCAAGTTAGAATGATCATGAAGTAAATACCGTGGGAAGAAATAGCCAGGGAATTGTTATAGCTAGACTTGTATAGGCCCTAGGGCCGATAGCCTAGTACCAACCTATAAACCTATGAACCTATGAGCTACAAACTGTTATTAAGAGTATTTGCGCATAACACAAATCACATTGTAGTCACATGGTCTATCAAACCTATAACAACAAATAAGTAATCAGTAAATTTCTACAACAGGCTCTACTATGAGTCCTGCAGGGAGCAAGTTCTTGTCTCATTACTTTTCAACAGTCAATAAAATGGGAATCACAAAACAGTGTCAGCCAATCTTATGTCAAACAAACAGACGTTTGATACCCTGAACTAAACCCATAATAATATATGTCCAAGATGGATGGCCTAATCACTGAACATAGGCAAAACATCTAATGTCCAAGTATCACACTGTCAGAATACAGTCGACAGAACATGATGTCATTCATCACAGTGTGTGGATATGTTAAAGCAAATATACAAAGGACACCAAGGTGTGACGCCCCTGCCCTGGCCCAGAGGGTATCGTATATATGAGGAAAGGATAACAAACACCCACAGTAAAGTGCAATTTCCCTTAAGAGCACACAGAGATCACAGTCAGTCTGGGGATGGTCGCTCCCTTGCTCTCCAGGTCCCCAATAAGACACCCCACTGGCACAGCTATATGGTCCAGATCTCAGCTTAGTGGACAAGCTGAAACCTCTAGCACTACTCCCTAGACAGACAAACACACACACAAACATCCACACTTGTCATGTCTGGGAATAGAACTCTTACCTAACTAGTTTCTCACACTATAGCATTACGCAGTTATAGAGCATGCCACGGAGATTACTGGGTTACTTCTTCCCCCAAGGTTTATCTCAAAGTGAATGACATTAGCAGGCTTGCCACAGAAGGGCCCTGGAGGTTGTAGTGACTGTGAATGGCCTCAAAAGTATTGCTCCCTACACAGACAAACAAACACACACACAAACATCCACACTTGCCATGTCTGGGAATAAAACTCCTACCTAACTAGTTTATCACACTACAGCATTACACAGTTATAGGACATGCCACAGAGATTACTGAGCTATTCCTTCCCCAAAGGTGTATTTCAAAGTGAATGACATCAGCAGGCTTGCCAAAGAAGGGTACTGCAGGTTGTAGTGACTATAAATGGCCTCAAAAGCATTGCTCCCTACACAGACAGACAAGCAAACACACACTTGCCATGTCTGGGAATAGAACTCCTACCTAACTAGTTTATCACACTACAGCATTATGCAGTTATAGAATGTACCATGGAGATTACTGGGTTACTTCTTTCCCCAAGGTGCATTTCAAAGTGAATGACATCAGCAGACTTGCCAAAGAAGGGCACTGGAGGTTATAGTGACTGTGAATGGCCTCAACAGCATTGCTCCCTACACAGCCAAACAATACACATAAAAAGCCACACTTGCCATGTCTGGGAATAGAACTCCTACCTAAGTAGTTTATCACTCTACAGCATTATGCAGTTATAGGATGTGCCACAGAGATTATTGGGCTATCCCTTCCCCAAAGGTGCATTTCAAAGTGAATGACATCAGCAGGCTTGCCATAGAAGGGCACTGGAGGTTGTAGTGACTGTGACTGGCCTCAAAACCATTGCTCCCTATACAGGCAAACAAACACATGTGCAAACATCCACACTCGCCATGTCTCGGAATGGAACTCCTACCTAACTAGTTTATCACACTACAGCATTTTGCAGTTATAGGACACACCACAGAGATTACTGGGCTACTCCTTCCCCAAAAGTGTATTTCAAAGTGAATGACATCAGCAGGCTTGCCAAAGAAAGGCACTGGATGTTGTAGTGACTGTGAATAGCCTCAAAAGCATTGCTCCGTACACAGGCAAGCAAACACACACATCCACACTTGCCATATCTGGGAATAGAACTCCTGCCCAACTAGTTTATCACACTACAGCATTATGTAGTTATAGGAAGCACCATGGAGATTACTAGGTTACTCATTCCTCAAAGGTGTATTTCAAAGTGAATGACATCAGCAGGCATGCCAAAGTAGGGCATTTGCAATTGGAGTGAGTGTGACTGGCCTAAAAAGCATTGATCCCTAGCAAAGAAATAGCCAGGGAATTGTTATGGCTAGGCTTGTATAGGCCCTAGGGCCAATAGCCTAGAACCAACCTATAAACCTATGAACCTATGAGCTACAAACTGTTATTAAGAATTTTTGCGCATAACACAAATTACATTGTAGTCACATGGTCTATCAAACCTATAACAACAAATAAGCAATCAGTAAATTTCCACAACAGGCCCTATTATGAGTCCTGCAGGGAGCAAGTTCTTGTCTCATTACTTTTCAAGTCGATAAAATGGGAGTCACCAAACAGTGTTAGTCAATCTTATGTCAAACAAATAGATGTTTGATATCCTGAACTAAACCCATCATTATATATATCCAAGATGGATGGCCTAATCACTGAACACAGGCAAAACATCTAATGTCCAAGTATTACACTGTCAGAATACAGTTGACAGAACATGATGTCATTCATCACAGTGTGTGGATATGTTAAAGCAAATATACGAAGGACATCAAGGTGTGACACCCCTGTCCTGGTCCAGAAATCAAGGAGCCTCAATCCTCACCACTAACACCAGAGAGAGTATCTCATATATGAGGAAAGGATAACAAATACCCACAAAAGTGCAATTTCCCTTAAGAGCACACAGAGATCACAGTCAGTCTGGGGATGGTCACTCCCTTGCTCTCCAGGTCCCCAATAAGACACCCCACTGGCACAGCTATATGGTCCAAATCTCAGCTTAGTGGGCAAACTAAAACCTCTAGCACCCTCACTGTCCAACCAGTGCCTTGTGTCCCTGCCCAAGTAGCTGACACACACACACACACACACACACACACACACACACACACACACACACACACACACACACACACACACGTACTTTGACAAGAGTTTATACAACCACACAGACACTCCTGGGGAAGGCTGGCACAGTTTCTCCAGCTGTGCATTTTTCTCCCAGACTATAAGGTAGTTCCATTTGCCACCACCCATTAATACTTATCAGCTACTCAAAGGCCCTTAAAAGGGTGCCCAGTTATTTATTACTGTGCAATATTATTATCCAATTGGTAGTAGAGCCCATCGTTAAAGCTATAGGAGTGGCTTTGTACAATTTTGCCAAAGGCATGCAAGTACTCTTAAGAGCTTAAATTATCTCTACACAAACCAGCCACAGTTTAAAGGTTTTAAAATATTTAATAATAAATAATTAAAAGCACAAGACAATACTTTATACTACACAGTGCTAGTCAAAAGTTCAGAGATCACACAGAAATATCAGTAGTACAGTTCTGACATCACAGAAAAACATGTGGTCTAATCTTTCAAGTTCCTAGCTATTTCTAAAAGAAATCACAAGTCTAAGAAAGCTTACATATGAGCAAGACAGTGTTGTGAGTTGGATGTTCAAGACAAAAAATGCTTAATGCCTTCTGATTCTCTCTGTTTAAATTGCTATTGCAGTCCTGATTCCCATTACATATTTTTTTACACTTTCCTGGTGTTCCCAGGCTAACAGAAGCTGCATTTACATTCTTTTACACCTAGGCAGAAACCAGACCAATAAAGGAATTTCCACATGTAAATTCTGGTCATTAACTTTAGCCTGAAAACAACAGGCAGGAAGCCTTCATCTAGCCTGGCCAGAGCCGAATTGTAAACATCAAAGACAGTCATGAAATAATTTCAATTTCAAAGGACAGACAAGAAATGTTTGACTTAGCTTTCTTTACATTCTATCTGGCTAGGCTGGCAACCTTCACATTTTTCCCCCCTCCCCTGAGAACTCAAGCTAGTTTTTAAAGTGACCCTTGAGAAACACTGCTTGAGAGGGTCAGGTCTATCTGAGTATACCTACCCCATTTCCTGTCTTGAGAGCCCATCTGCATTGGCATTGCTACTCTCACTGCGGTGCTGCACTGACATATCATATGCTTGCAACCCTAGGCTCCATCTTAGCAACTTGGCATTTTGCTGGCTGGTTCTGTTTAACCATACTAGGGGGTTGTGGTCTGTCATTACAGTGAATTTCCTTCCATACAGATAAGGCTGAAGTTTCTGCAGTGCCCACACTATGGCTAGACATTCCTTTTCTACAGCTGCATAGCATTCCTCCCTGGGCTGGAGCATATGACTGAGATAAACCACTGGGTGTTCTTCTCCCTTTGAAGAAATCTGGCTAAGTACAACCCCCATCCCATGGTTTGAAGTATCACCTGCACAACAAATTATTTTCTGTAATCTGGACTGGCTAACACAGGGGGTCCTCCCAAAACTTCTTTAAGCTTCTGGAATACCTGCTCACATGCTGGGGTCCAACCAACCTTATCTGACCTGATCTTCCTTGTCAGGTCTGTGAGGGGAGCAGCTATGGTACTATAACTGGGGATGAACGTTCTGTAGTACCCTGCTGTCCCTTAAAATGCCCTCACCTGCTTATTAGTAGCAGGTGCAGGCCATGCCTGAATGGCTTCCACTTTGGCAGGTTCTGGCCTTATCTTACCACTCCCCACTCTATATCCTAGGTAGGAGACCTCCGCCATACCCATCTGACATTTGCTCAGCTTAATGGTCAACCCTGCCCACTGTAGTCAGCCCAGCACCTCCCTGACATGCTGAAGGTGCTCTGGCCAGGAATGGCTGTAGATAGCAATATTATCTAGGTAAGCAAGGGCAAACTCTCCTGCTCCTGCTAGGATACGATCTACCAGCCTCTGGAAAATCGCTGGGGCATTCTTCATCCCAAAGGGCATCTTTGTGAAATCGTGCAAGCCAAAAGGAGTCACAAAGACTGACTTCTCTCTAGCACTGGGAGTCAAGGGCACCTGCCAGAAACCCTTGGTAAGATCAATGGTTGTAAGATAATTAGCCCCACCCAGCTGCTCTAGGGCCTCATCTGTCCTAGGCATGGGATAAGCATCTGACTCTGTTTGACTATTTAATTTCCTGTAGTCCACATAAAACCTGGTGCTGCCATCCTTCTTTGGCACTAGCAGCACTGGGGAGGCCCAGGGACTGTTGGACTCTTGAATCACCCCCAGTTCCAACATCTCCTGTACCTCCTCCCTCAGAGTCTCTCTGACTCTCTTAGGCATGTTATAAGGGGCCTGCCTAATAGGTCTTTGGGGTCCTGTATCCACCTGGTGCTGCACCAGGTGGGTGCACCCTGGTTTTCCCAGTGAACATGTCCCCGAATTCCTGCAACACTGCTCAGATTTCTCAAACCTGGGTTGTAGATAGCTGCCTGGACATTGCTACCCCTTCCACTGAGGTGTCAGCCTAAGCCTCACTGATGAGATCAGTCCCCAGATCTCCCTCAGACTCCTCCTGCAATCCACTGTAAATGCACAGCACAATGGCCTCCCCTATCATGGCAAGGTTTCATCATGTTAACATGATACAGTCTGTGCCCCTGCCTTCTGCCTAGCAGTTCTGCCATATAGTTAACATTACTTACCTTTCTTACCACCTTGTAGGGACCCTCCCAAGCTGCTTGCAGCTTGTTGTGTCTGGCTGGAATGAAAACCATTACTTGCTGCCCCACAGCATACTCTCTAGCTAGAGCATTCCTGTCATACCATACCTTTTTCTGTTGTTGAGCTTCTGCCAGGTTCTCCTGGGCCAAGCCCATGAGTTCCCTGAGCCTTGTCCTGAGGTTTAGGACATATGCCACAACAGACTCCTTGTGAGACTTGCACTCCACCTTCCCACTCATCTCAAATTAAATCTAGAGGTCCCCTCACCCTATGCCCATACAGCAACTCAAAGGGTGAAAAACCTGTGGATTCCTGGGGAACTTCTCTGTAAGAAAACAACAGATGGGGCAAATATTTGTTCCACTCCCTTTTAAACTGATCTGCAAATGCTTGTAGCATGGACTTGATTGTAGAGTTTAACCTCTCAACAAGACCATTAGTCTGGGGATGGTAGGGGGTGGTCTTCATGTGCCTCACCCCACAGGATTTCCACAGACAAGCCAGCAGATCTGACATGAAATTGGCACCTCTGTCAGTCAGTATTTCCTTTGGGAAACCTACCCTGCTGAAAATCTCTAACCAAAGCATTTGCCAACTTCTCTGCCTCAATGGAGGACCAAGCCACTGCCTCAGGGTATCATGTAGCACAATCCACTACCACTAGGATATACTTTTTTCCTGTGGAACTTGGGGTACTCAGAGAACCCACAATATCCATAGCTACCCTCTGAAATGGCTCCTCAGTCACAGGCAAAGGCATCAAAGGAGCTCTCACCTTGTCTCCTAGATTGCCTACCTTTTGACACTGCTCACAGGTCCCGCAGTACCCTGTTACATCTCTGGAAATTCCAAGCCAATAGAAGTTCTGCATACTATGTCTCTTTGTACGTTTTATGCCCATATGACCTGCAAAGGGAATATAATGGGCTATGGCTAGAAGTACCAGATGGTAGGCTCTAGGCACTACCAACTGCTGTACTCTCTCACCTTCTAGCCCTCCCTCAGGGGTCCACTCTCTGTATAGTAACCCTTTGTCCAAGTATACAGATTCCCCCTTTCTTTGGGAATCAGGTGCCTCCCTAGCTACCTGTCTCAGGTCTTGCAATGTAGGGTCTGAGAGCTGATCCTGTCTCAACTCTCTCCTTGTAACCCTTCTCAGCTCCCCTTCCACAGGATGTCTGGCATACTCTGAGAGTGGTTCCTCACTGTCAGCCTAGGTACTACTACTCACCTCCACCTTTGCAGTCACTCTGTCCAAGGGACCATCAGTACCCCAAGCCGCTGTGGCTCACCTTCAGTCTCACTTCTACAGTGTAGCTCACACCCTGAAGTAACCACCTCACCAGTCCTGGCTGCAAGTATGCAGTCTGTCTGGGTCTCCCCCAGGCTACCAGACCCACATGTTTGTCTCCTAGCCTGACTGCATGCAACTGCATAAGCACATGGTACTGCCTCATCCAAAACCTTCCCTATCAGGACATCTGCAGGATGGTAGTTTAGTACCCCTGTTGTCTCAAGACAACTTACTATTGGCATTTTGTCTTTCCCACTTATTGCCTCCCTCACCTTTTATTCCCCACCTTGCCTCCATGGACACCTGTATGCCACATGGCCCCACTGGTTGCATTCAAAACATTTAACCCTAGCTCCTGGACATGTACCTGGACTAGTGGCTTCTCCTGCTACTGGCACATTGTGTTGTGGCAGTCTGTGCTGCCCACCATGGGTTCCTTTAGACCCATGAGCAGTACTAGGGATCTCCTTCCAGTGCAGGGCTGCCATGCTTGCCAGGTATAGGTCTCCCTTCTTCCCCAACTCATCTGAAGTAGCACATTGTCTATCAGTTAACCAGGTCCTCATATCCTCAGGCAAAGTGCTAAGGGCTAGTTCCCTCACCATAAGGTCTGCCAGCCCTTAAAAGTGGTGACCTGACATCCATTCACCCACCTATGGAAATAAGTGCTCAATTCAGAAAAATATTCACACACACTTTCATCTGCCATGCGTCTATGCTCATGAAACCTTTTCCTATATATTCTGGTGTTAGCTTAAAAAACTCTAATAGACAATTGTATCGCAGTATAATCAAAAGATGCAACATCAGACATTTTAGATAATACAGTTACAGCTTTACCATGGAGTAAGGGGGTCAGGAACCGTACCCAGAGCCCTTGGTCAACTTCATATTGTTTACATACTCTCTCAAACTTATGAATGAAACTATCAAAATTATCCCCCTCTTTAAACTGCAGAAGAAATTTACTGGCCTTTTGTGCTTCTGGGGTCCAGTTACTCCCTTCCCCATTACCTCCATGACTCTGGCAAAGAGTCAGCATCTCCTTCTCATGCTGCCTCTGCCTCTCTTTTTCCTCAGCCTGCAGACATAACAGTTTCTCATTCTCCTCAGCCTGCAAATGTCACAGTATCTCATTTGCTTCTACTTCCACATGCCTGGCCTCCAACTCAAGTCTCTTTAGCTCCAAATGGATTTTTAAGTCCACTGCAGAAAGGTTGAGCTGTCCATTCTCTGGGAGTATTATATCTCCACTGCCAGTCTGATTGTTCTCCTGATTGCTGTTTTCTGATGCAGTTGTAACCAAGGCTGCAATCAGGTCTGCCTTAGTCAGGTTTCGATCCACCAGTTCCCTAGCCTGGCCCATCTCTGCCATCTAGCTCCTTGTCAGCTTTCCATATTCTTCTTATGACATGCTGCCTGCTCACCCTGACTAATAAAGCTAACAAAAGAAATAAAACAATTGTTATATGAACTCTAAGTATTCACTGCATGGCTGTTTTAAAGTACAAAAACACCTTGAAAGCTCACTGTATACAAGCTACACGATTCACTATACCCACACCACTACATGCCAATTAGTATTTGACAACTAATTAATTTGTGATGTGGATATCCCACCACTGCCAAACACATATGTGAGGATATCCCACCACTGCCACCACAAATGTGATGCTCGTGCCCTGGCCCAGTAATCAAGGAGCCTCAATCCTCACCACTAACACCAGAGAGGGAATCTCATATATGAGGAAAGGATAACAAATGCCCACAGTAAAGTGCAATTTCCCTTAAGAGCACACAGAGATCACAGTCAGTCCGGGGCTGGTCACTCCCTAGCTCTCCAGGTCAACAATAAGACTCCCCACTGGCACAGCTATAGGGTCCAGATCACAGCTTAGTGGGAAAGCTAAAACCTCTAGCACCCTCTCTGTTCAACTAGTGCTTCGTGTCCCTGCCCAAGTAGTTCACACACACACACACACACACACACACACACACACACACACACACACACACACACACACACACACACACATACACACATATGCACTTTGATAAGAGTTTATACAACCACACAGACACTCCTGGGGAAGGCTGGCACAGTTTCTCCAGCTGTGCCCCTTTCTCCCAGACTATACGATAGTTCCACTTGTCACCACCCACTAATACTTATCAGCTACTCAAAGGCACTTAAAAGGGTGTCCATTTATTACTGTGCAATATTATTATCCAATTGGTAGTATAGCCCATGGCTAAAGCTATAGGAGTGGCTTTGTACAATTTTACCAAAGGCATGCAAGTACTCTTAAGAGCTTAAATTATTTCTACACAAACCAGCCACAGTTAAAAGGCTTTAAAATATTTAATAATAAATAACTAAAACCACAAGACAATACTTTCTACTGCACATTGCTATTCAAGAATTCAGAGATCATACAAAAATACGTAATATAAATCAGTAGTACAGTTCTGACATCACGGAAAAACACTTAGTCTAATCTTTCTAGTTCCTACCTATTTCTAAAAGAAAACACAAGTCTAAGATACATATGAGCAAAACAGTGCTGTGAGTTGGATGTTCAAGACATTGCTTAATGCCTTCTGATCCTCACTGTTTAAATTGCTATTGCAGTCCTGATTCCCATTACACCATTTTTTTACACTTTCCTGGTGTTCCCAGGCTGACAGAAACTGCATTTACATTCTTTTACACCTAGGCAGAAACCAGACCAATAAAGGACATTCCACATGTAAATTCTGGTCATTAACTTTAGCCTTAAAACAATAGGCAGGAAGCCTTCACCTAGCCCGGCCAGAGCTGAATTGTAAACATCAAAGACAGTAATGAAATAATTTCAATTTCAAAGGACAGACAATAAATGCTTGACTTAGTTTTCTTTACATTCTATCTGGCTAGGCTAGCACCCTTCACACAAGGTATCACAAAATATGAAAAAGCTAAAATATCATTGAGGTACCCTAATATTAATGTGGACATTGCAAAGCTTGTATCAAAGTGTCGCTTCTATGTTATTCATAATCCAGCTAAAAGAAGAGAGCCATTACTGTACTCTTACCTCAAAATATTGCAGCCTGATTGCGTGGGATTGAGGGTAAGAGCTACTTAACAGCAGTGGTTTATTACTCTTGTATCAAGAGATACAACACATACTAACTATGACTAGATAAATAATAACAAGATAGTGGTGCACCATTAAATTGTTTACAGACAATGGTCTGCAGTTCATGTTGGCAAAATTCCAGCAGATGTTGATGACTACAGGTTCACTCATACTATCCTGAAGCAAATGCAGCTACTGAAAGGGCAGTTCAAATAGATGAAAAGATGTTGAGACAGTCTGATCCTCACAGAGCTCTCGTGTCTTACCAAACTACTGCATATGGCGCCACAAGGGTACTGCCCATAATACTATTTGTAAAGGCGTATTAAGGGGGTTTAAGGGAGCACATCCTTCCCTGCAAACAGTATGATGAAAATAATGTTTAATGAAGGTTAAAATTGCTATTGAGGTCTAATAAATAAATAAATACATTTATTTGTGGCTATTATTGAAACACCCCCAGTGAAAACATATCATAATGTGAGTGTGTGAATTTATACCTCAGTGAAATGTATACAGAGTGCCAAACAGTCAGCTATTAACTGCGTAACAAGGTACTGGACTAATTTAATTTTTTTATATTTACTTTTAGCTTGTATTAAGCCCAACATTCCTAAAAACTCACACTTTTTTGTCTAGGCTCTTGGTAACAGTATTCATTATATTCCATTCATTTATATTTTCCTCATCCATACATATGCTATCGATGGATATTTTCTGGATTATCCCTGTTCATTTTGTATTGCCGTGGTGGTGCAGCGGTTAGCATTGTTGCCTCACAGCAAGCATTCTCCCATTTGATTCTCAGCTGGAGCGCCTTCTGTGTGGAGTCTGCATGTCCTCCCCGAGGTCAAGTGATGTCTAAAGACATGCAGGTAGGTGCAAGCGTGAATGGGTGTGCCTTCTTTGAAGGCTGGGCATTGAGCTGGCAACTCGGCACCATAAGAATACACTGCCAATCATTAGCAGTGGAGACCCCTAACCGGGAAAAGCCAAAAGACTTTTTTATCCCTGTTCATTTCTTCATTTAGTTCCCACCCTTGGAAATTACATCACTAAGCGCTCATATGCTTTGAGGAAAGAAGCCATGGTTTCCATAATACTCTTCCCCCAAATAGATCAAAACTTTTAAATACCTGCTAAGGAGGCACTTAAACCAGATTCGTAAAATTTTGGTTTCCTACTCCACAACATATACAGGCCATGACAATAACTTATGCTTGTATTACACAAAGTGGATCCCCAGCTCCAAATGAAATCAAAGTCCCATCTGGTATCTTAAATGTGCTACTTGTAAGGAATCACAGTATTCTGCACCAGTGGTTCACACATTTTTAAACTGAGAGGCCCAACATATCATCGTCAGTTGTACTATAGCACTACCCTTAACATCATATTACCCCTGAGGGCATACTCAGCACCCCAGGGATAGTTTCAAAGATGATACAGTTCCTGACATGCATGTAGTGCAGTTTATTCCCATGTGCTGTGTAAATGTCCAGTGGGTGTCATTATAATCAGTCACAATCACAGGTGACATCCAGTGCACCCTACAACTGAATCCCCTTCATACAGCTCAATCTTTCCACAGTTTTTTTTGCAGACTGCCCTCCACTACTGTCTGTGTGTACATTGGTATGGCTCGCATCAAGACCTGGCATCATTTGTTGACTGTTGTATACAGGCTGTACACTGAAGAAGAAAACCCCTTGTTTAACTGCATTTTGGTGCTCATTGATGGGACATGCACTGTAATTTCAGAATGAAACAGTTCATTTCACTAAGCAAAGGATAAGCTGTACTGTCCAGTTGAATCCATGCCATATTGTACCCTTTGTTTTGGTGGCATGGAGCTTTGATGTCATCCAGTATGCTGCAACAGTGTGTTCTGATGAACTGCTATACTGATATGGACAGGACAATCTCTGATATGCTTACTTTATCACCAGATGGTATCTGAAATGTACCATTTGCAAGGAAGCCCAATATTGCTGTTATTTTTACCTCTACTACTAACCATCTGGAGATGTATAAGTGTGCTGTTAATATACTACATGTTAGAACCTGTTCCTCTGTCACACAAAGATGTGATATGAGGCTTCTGTACGAACTGGCCAGTCATTCTCTGGTGTTTATTTATTTCATGTATTTATTTATTTGACATTTGTTGACCAGGAAAGTCAAACTAGGACAGAGCCTATTTTCAGCGGTGGCCAAGGGAAAAAACTGAACACCCAGAGGAAACCCATGCAAACACATGGAGGACATGCAGACTCCGTACAGAAGGTACCCCAGCCATGAACTGAACCTGAGAACCTCTTGCTGTGAGGCAACAATGTTAACCGCTGCACCACTGTGCTGCCCAGTGTAGTAATTAGAATATATTCATTAGTAATGTAGCAATGTAGATTATATTCATGTACGAACATAGTGTTCCTACAAGAATATATTCACTTCTATGCTTCCAACAATACACTGACCTCTGTAGAGCTATGACAACATGGCCCAAATAAATAAATACAAAATAATCAGTGCAAGATGCATCACAGCAGTTAACACATCATTTACTGTGATGCACTCTTAAAGCATGACAATACACTTTAATGTTTCCTAAAGGAGAAAAAAAAGTTAATGGAACTGTTTGCTTCTAAGAGTGTGGCAGAGTGATATTGGTTTACATCACCCAAAAAAATGAGTGACAGTCCCACGCTATGCCTTTAAGTCCTACTGAGTATGCAAGGAGAAAGGGAAAATACCTCTGATGGCTGCCTAAATGATGGCGTCTGCCATGAATTCTGTCTTCAGTATTTAGTAGGAAAGGTACAGACAGTCAGCAGGCAATAGAAAAGTGAAATGTACAAAAATTAATAAGCAAATAAAATTTAAACAGCAAAGAAAACCTCACAACTAAGTGCCTTGGTAAGAATAATAACAAAATATATTTGTAAAATGGATGGAGTACAATTAAGGAACAAGAAAGTGAAACAATCATTAAAACAAAACAAATATTATATTGGACATTGCAAAATAATGTCAGATAAAAATACAATATGGAGGTTATGAGAGCAGAGATGCAACGTATTTAGTATGGTTTAACAGCTCTTCTAAGAAAACTTAAATGTCTAGATGAGAAATAATTTGCTGTAAATTCACTGCAAAGGCAAACTGCCTTAAGGCAAAACTTACATGGCATGTCATTGGATCTAACCTGTGATAGTAGTAGCAAGAAGGGAAAGGTAACTTATGGGTAATATGGAACATAATTTATAACTCCGAAGAATACTGAAGAACAAATGGCTTCAAGTTAAAGCATGAGGATTAGTTGATGAGATGGCCATACCTTAGTGCTACTACATACCACTTACAAATAGAGCTATAAGATGTGGATTTTTTCTTGATAAAATGGTGAAGAAGGAGAACAATTTGTCATATGAAATCATTAAGTAAGGACAGCATCACTGCATGTAAAATGTAAAGCATCAGTAAAGGTAAACAACCA